>NC_080693.1:62323877-62393030 GCF_030445035.2 Dasypus novemcinctus
TTGATGCTTAAAACATTTCAGAAATGAAGTTACAAAGAAATATTTCATCTACAGATCTTCAGAAAAAATAAACACAAACACACACCAAACATGAGAAAGTAGATTTACACTGATATTCAAAGCCAGACAATCATTTTATATCTTGTACATTTAGAATTGAAAAGTCTAGCCAATTTTTAGACAGAAGATGGTAAGAGCACCCCAAAGAAGAGAATTGTGCTGGAATGGAAATTTAGGCTTCATTATATGGGAGATAAACTTAATGAATATATAGTTATAATGAAAGCATTTAAGGAAATACCTTTTTTTTTTTTTAAGGTACTTTGACCAGGGATTGAACCCAGGACCTCATGTAGAAAGCCAGCACTCAACTACTGAGCTCCACTGGCACCCCAGAGTTGTTTCTTGTTTGTCTGTTTTTCAGGAGGTCCCAGGGATTGAATCTGGGACCTTGTATGTGGGAAGCAGGTACTCAATCACTTTAGCTACATCACTTGCCTAAGGAAATACATGTTTGATTCCCTGCAATAGGAACAAACTTTCTAGCTTCTGGTGCATGAGCTACTGTTTCTCCCTGAACATTAAAATACTTCAAGGCCCACTCAGGGACCAAGGACACTATTCTTTTTTTTTTTTTTTTTTAAAGATTTATTTATTTATTTCTCTCCCCTTCCCCCCCACCCCAGCTGTCTGTTCTCTGTGTCTATTTGCTGCAGCTTCTTTGTCCGCTTCTGTTGTTGTCAGCAGCATGGGAATCTGTGTTTCATCTTGCTGTGTCAGCTTTCCGTGTGGGCGGCGCTATTCTTAGGCAGGCTGCACTTTCTTTCAGGCTGGGCGGCTCTCCTTACGGGGCGCACTCCTTGCATGTGGGGCTCCCTACGCAGGGTCACCCCTGCGTGGCAGGGCACTCTTTGTGCGCATCAGCACTGCGCATGGGCCAGCGCCACATGAGTCAAGGAGGCCCAGGGTTTGAACCACGGACCTCCCATGTGGTAGGCCCTAACCGTTGGGCCAAGTCTGCTGCCGAAGACACTATTCTTAATAACAGACTTGAGTTCCTAGAAAGATTCAAAGGAGAGAAACATGTGCAGCTCAATGGTTGAGCACCTGCTTCCCATGTGCAAGGTCCCAGGTTCAATTCCCAGTACCTCCTAAAAAAAAAAAAAGATTCAAAGGAAGGCCCTAAGGTTCCCAGAGGGACTGGGGAAGGAAGCAAAGGAGAAAGAACTTTATAAAGTCAGCTCTGTTCAGTCCACCTGCCTGGTTACTTCAACTGCCTCCTCTTGGTAGGTCCATCTGGCCTTGATGATAACTATAACACTGTTAAAAGCACCTGACTCTTGCCACACACCTGAACTTTCTATGGATCATACTGCAGTTCTTCAAGTATAAGCTGTCTCTTCCTATAAATCAGAAAGCACATTAAATAGGTCTTTGTGATATAACACCATTGTTATAAAGAACATGCCTCAGTGCTTTTTCATAAGCTTTTGAAATTATGGGGTTACTTCTGTATACTCCTATAAGTTCCCTATAGCATCTCCTCATTGTGGGTACTCAGTTACACAATGACACTGAATGACCGTCTTGGGTCCTTCCAAATGGCAATTAATTGTGGTAGGGACTAGAACCAACAATCTAAAATTACCCATGGAATGACTCAGTAAATATGTGCTAAGCAAAGATCATAAAATGTTGGAGCCAGGTCCTCACTTTTCAGAAGGAGATAAAGGATTAGGGAGGGGAAGAATTTTGCTTAAGATAGCAAGCAGAGTTTGAACAATATTACAAGTTACCCTTTCCTGACGTGATCTGTTCCGGATTCAGCAGGTCCTCAGGGGCACCAGAGCCTGCTATCAGGGAAGGGGAACAATTAGAAGGTTGGCTCCCGTGCTGCTCTAACACAGCCTCCAGTTCGGCCATTTCCTGCTGGAGCTTTATCAGGTTATCTTGTATGGTATCCCTCTGCTGCAAAAATAAGAAATGACAAAAGAAGGTTATACTCTTTGAGAAACTTGTCATAAAGTAAAAATATGTCTTAGCAATTAAGTTTAGGACAGGAGTTGAGATCACCCAGTATGGAATTATGAGTTCTGGCTGAACACCTTTTAATCCAACCATATTCATGCAATTAATACCCATGAAATTATTTCAGAATGACATTAGAGGGGGAAAAACAATCCCAAATGGTCTTGTTTTATTGTGATGTCCTTCTGAAGTTGGTTATTTTCTTTTAAAGCTATGAAGTAAAAAATTAAGTTACTTAAACATTTGTGATACTAAATTTAGTTTTATGAGACTCATAAGACATTTAGGTTGGTCCACATAAAATGTCTAATTTTTTAGCCTGATGAGATATTGAAAAAGCTGCTTTCCTATAGCATTTTAGAAAAATATAATTAGTAATCTTGCCTAGAGGCTCTAACTGACTTGTGAGGACTCTTCCCTCACTGGGATTCTGTGAACCCTTAATTTCTAACAGAAGGAGTAAAGAGTTAATTTACTACTTTATCTATTTGTTCATTTGACAACTATTTATTGATCATTTATCATGTACCAGGCACTGTACAGTGCTTGGGATATAGCCCTCAGGGTGCTGACATTCTAGATGGGAATAGGGTACCTAGAAAGTAGAGAGAAAGATCTGTTTAAGGAAAGATTCTAAGAAAGAGCCCTAAGAAAGTTTGTAAGGACATTTATTGTTTTTAAGTCAAGATAATGGGCTCTTCTTGCTTATGGAGTCCCTGATGTTTATTGCTCCATTACAAGAAAAAATTTTTGCTAAGTCTAAGGTTTTTGATAACCAAAGAATTTAGATAAGTAGCTTTCCAAAATGTTTATTTCTTCACTTTTAGAAAGAAAACTAATGATTGCCAGCAAAACTAGGGGGAAATACGTTTCATCCTCTGTCTCTTCTCCTGATCCTTGAAAATGACTTTGCCCCCTCCTAAAAACAAGTCATCTTTCTCCTGTTACACTGAATTCATAGTTTCAGGAGGTTTTTATAACCAGAAAATGTATTCCCAGTTTCACAAAGGTTTCCACTGCTACCCTAAGACTGCTCTGCTGCCAATTTCCACAGCAACGCCATTGCCACCTACGTGGTGCTTGCGGGTAGTTACATCACTGATCAAACCCTGGCCCCAGTAAACATGGACTAAAACTACACACAAATACCTGATCAATGCTTCAGAAGTTATAACAGCACTGTCACAACGCTCATACCTAACCTCTATGTGGCCATAAATTAGATGAGAAAATGAGAAAAAATAGTAATGGGAGAATTATAACTACATAGCTTTCCTTTGGGTTTTCCCAAAGGAATTATAACTCAAATTTTCCTGCAGGCTGTTGACCAACTATATTTGGGAGACCAAAACCAAATTGCTCGATTCTAATTTTGAAGTGTTTCTTGAATTACCCTACTCCTCTTTTCTATTCCCACTATGCTACTCTGATCTCTATTTTTTTTTTTTAGATTTTATTTATTTGATCCCCCAGTTGTCTGTTCTCTGTGTCTTTTTGCTGCATCTTGTTTCTTTGTCTGCTTCTGTTGTCGTCAACGGCAAGGGAAGTGTGGGCGGTGCCATTCCTGGGCAGGTTGCACTTTCTTTCGCGCTGGGCAGCTCTCCTTACGGGTGCACTCCTTGCACATGGGGCTCCCCTACACCGGGGTGCGTGGGGCGGCACTCCTTGCGCGCATCAGCACTGTGCATGGGCCAGCTCCACACGGGTCAAGGAGGCCCGGGGTTTGAATCGCGGACCTCCCATGTGGTAGACAGGAAGCCCTAACCACTGGGCCAAGTCCGTTTCCCTGATCTCTATTTTTAATATAGCTACATTGCTGCAAAAGTGCTCTAAAAGTCATGTTTATCTTGTTTCTTTCTTCCATTAGGACCTTAGTGGTACAACAATGCTCAGATACTAAGTTAATACTTTCTGAACACTATATAGTTATTAGTCATTATTACTTTTGGGATAAAGTCCAAATTCTTTAGCATATAGCATTCAAAAGGCTTTTTACACCTTGATCTTATCTGTTATTTATCCTCCAAAACCCTCATAGGCCCTGCTTTATAGCCACATGGGACAACTTTGTGCTACCTAAGCTTCTGTGCCTTTGCTTCAATTTCTGCCTCCCATCTCTTGGAAAAATTCTTCTTATCTTTCAAGGCCTAGCTTGAGTGTCACCTTCAGAAGTGTTCACCAATAATACATCTCCTATCAGGAACAGAGGATCCCTCACTGTCATTTATACTGTTAGCATGTTAGTATACTACTATTACTACAGGGGAACATGTGACCTTCTTGATAGGAGTAATCTTTCCTTAATCACTTTTCCATCCCTAATGCCTAGCACATAATAAGTCTTCAGTAAATGTTTAATGCAGAAATGAGTTAGTAAATGAATATAGTCCAAGTTTATCAGTCTTTGGTAAAAAAGATACTAATAACAAATTAGGAGTTTTCTATCTCCTATATATTTCTAAGTTCTGTATGAAGAGAGAAATCTCTAGGAATGATCCCACCTCAATTATTTTGTCTGTCCATGCTACTCCAGATTTAAGTTAGCCTGATATCTGACTTCAGTTCTGTTTTGGGTAGATGCTTAATTAAAAAAAAAAAGCTTTCCAAAAAAAACAAAAACAAAAACAAAACTCTTGAACGTATAGTCACATCTTTGGGAATAAAATAGGAACACAAAAAAACAAGGAGGTAGTTTATTCAATGTGAAATGTAATAGAGTATAGCTAAAGCAAATGGAATCTGAAACTGGAACCTAAAGCTTTAAAATATAAGGGATACAATTAGGAGAAAGGCATATTGACAGAGCCCCAAATCCAGTCGCAGAAAGAATCATAGGAATTATAAACAGAGAAAAGGACTCCTAGGTTTTTTAGTCAATTTAATCACCATGGCAACCCAGCAGAAGCAGAGAATACTGGTGACAACTCAGGTACAGAATGGGCAGTCATCTAAAAGGTTTCCTCCTGACTCCAATAGGCTTCATGCCTAGAGTCATTTGCTCTGTATAGAGAATGGGCAGTAGAAGACAAATACTTTCTATCTATAGTCTTCATCACAATGTCAGGTTTTAAAGATTTAAAAACAGGATACCACCCAGTGTTGGCAAAAGTACAGGAAAATGGGAACTAACAAACACCATCAGAACTGGAGGAGCATAAATTGGCTCAATCTTTCCAAAGAACAATTTAAGTATGTATCAAAGACCAAAAATTCCAGTTCTAGGAATTTATACTATGGAAATCATTATGGATGTGGGCAAATATTTAGCTATCAGGATGTCTACCACAGTGCTGTATATATAGTAGAAAACTGTGCCCCCTACTCTGAAACTCTCAGTATTCAGCAATAAGTAGAATAAATCATGGTATATCCAAAGGATAAAATATTACAGAGTAGTTAAAAATACAGTCCTTGAAGAAAAATGAATGACACAGTAAAAGACTAGGTATAAGTACATATAGTATTATTTGAATTTTTTTTAAAGATAAGGTATATATACCCACATCCATGGGAACATACAAGAAGAATGGCAGGATATACACCAGGAAGTTAACAGTAATTACTTCTGAATGACCTGTAAAACTGAATGCTTTTATAATTAATGTAAGCACATGGTATAAAATTTAAGGCACAAAAGAATATTCAGAGAAAAGTAGGGCTTCTTTCTTCACCTTCTCTTAGCCATTTAGTTCCCCACCTGGAGGCAACTACTATTATCTGCCTTTTGTGTATTCTTCCAGAGATATTGTCAATACAAAAACATACACATATGTATTTTCCCATCACCACCATAGTGATATACGATATCCATTACTCTGCATCTTGCTTTTTCCACTTAATGCCATACCTTGGAAATCATTCCATTTCAGTACATAGAGACTAGCCTCAATCTTTTAAATGAGAGCACAATATTCCACTGTATGGATATGCTAAAAAATTTTTGAGCCATTTCCTCTGAATTATTTTTGTTCATATTTTCTAAGTTTTCTATGATGCAAATGTATAACTTTAGAAGAGTGTCAGGGTTTTCTCAGTTTCATCTAATCTGGCCCTGCGGGAAGTTCAGAAAAAAATGCCATTCCCTTTCTAGTAGTAAAACGTGTATTTAAGGTTTAGGTGAGAAAAAGAAGCCATAGTAGGATGATCCTAGGGGGTCTAGGTATCTCCATTTTACATTACTGCTCAGAGAAAGTAAGCAAATTGTCTAGGATCACACAGCCAGGTACAGAACCCCTCACAAATATTATTACCAGCAATCACCATGTGCCTACACTGTGTAGGATCTTGTGGCTAGGAATACAAAGATAATGATGAGATAGCACAAGAGTCTGATAATCTAGGGCAGGGTTCTTAATCAGGTATCCATGGAGTTTTCAGGGGGTCTGTGAGCTTGAATTGAAAATTCAAAAAAACCCACTGAATTAGTGCAGGGGTGATATATTTATTAAATAATATATAGTATAGTGTGGACTTAGTATGATTTTTATTTTGATGTAGCATGTTTTGAGTGTAATAGATAATTGCCTGCCAAAAGGTTGGTAAGGATGGTGGAGATGGTTTTATGACACCATGGGAAAACTCGAATTTCTAAATGTTTGCTGAAAATGACCATTTGAACAGATGTTGAACTGTGTTGGGTTATCAGATATTGAAATTATGGGAAAGCTGTAAAATGTAATTTTGAATAGTCCTAAAATTTAATTTAAAGACATGCTAATGTTGAGTATCATAAAACTATGTACTACTACATTCGAGAAGGGGATCCGTGGTTTTTACCTGACTGGCAAAGGGATCTGTGGAACAAAAAAGGTTAAGAACCCTTGATCTAGTGGGAGAAAAATATGTGAAAAACTAAGTTTAGATGAATCCCAACTTGTGAATATGAGAATTTGGAAAATTTTGAAATCATTGCTATAAAATAAAAATTAGGAAATGGAGCCAGGTTCTGTGAGGAAGATATTAAACATTGTGGTGAAGAAGGCTTTTTCTAGCCTTGGGTACTGAAACATTCACATGTACTAATGTAGATAAGATAAAGCTGTCAATCTCTTCATAAGTAATCAAATCATTGGCCTTGACAACTTGGTACAGGAAGTAAAATTGTGTACTTTATCTTTTAAAGGAAAAAGATGACTTACAGTCACTAAAGAACAAACAGCTAATAGATTTAAAAAGAAAAGAAAGAAAAATCACATAACAGCTAACAGATAGTTAGACTCTAATAGGGAGAGAACCCTGTGGGCTCTCATCACCCACCCATATCCATACATGCTTTTTACCTGAGTTGTTAAGATATCACTCTGAGAGGACAGTTCTGAACAGTCTTCAGAGAGGCTTGATTCATTTTCATACCCTGATGCTGCTTCACCTTTAATGATAATGAAAATAGGTTCAGATGTAAAAACAGACAGCAAACAATTCAACTTTGTATATCTCTTTCTGCCCACTGGCAGGCTAGATTTCATTTTCACATCACCCAAAATGATTATACTCCTCACTTTGGGAAACCCAGATTTCCTCTTGGAAATCAAAACAATGAAAACCAGAAGCAAGCCCATCAACAATTAGAGCATTAAATCTCTTTCAAACAGAGACCTTCAAGCTGGGTGAAGGACTTTTGGCTTTTAAAGAAAACCATCTTTGATGGAACATGTTTAAAACTTAAAAAGCAGTTATTCTAAGTGTACTTGGAAACTCATAAAATGTGCTCCCCAAAAGGCACAAACATTTAGCTCATTTATATAAAATAGACCGGGCAAACACAAAAACCTGGTTCCAATACCTAAGTTTGAATCCACACTCTGGTCTTCCTGGTAATTATCCTCTTCCAGGCTAGTTTCCCTTTCGTGATCATCTGCAATCAATTCGTCCTTGTCACTCAAAACAACTTCCTCGTTTTCAAACTGATGCCTCACTTGTTTGGAAGGAGGATCAAACATCAAGAAAGGATCCTGGGTGTTTGTATTTGCAGTCAAGTCTTCCAAAGCACTGCACTGTGAAGAAAACAAGCTACTAGAACATCTCGCTTCCTCACTAAGGGGATGTTCCTGGGATGCCTTCAGCAATGATACCTGATTACTGCAGTCATTCATGCTATTCTTCAATACTAGGTTCTCTTCTGTTATCTTAGACAGACACTCCATGGAAACAGCACTACGTTGAGAAGGTATATTAGTTACTTTACCAAATAATAAGTGTTGGAAGCAGGGAAGCTCTTCATCCTCACTAGATACGTCCTCTTCTGAGGAGTCTAATTTCCTGGGCTTTCTTTGGTGACCCTGAGCAAAACTTGTATGGACTAAAGGGCTAGGGCTCCTTCTGAACTCTCTTTTCTGGACAGTTTTGCTAAAAATAGCAGATCTTTCCTTAATGTCACTTTCAGCAAAGCAGTTATTTTCCTTTATTTCATCATCATCTAACAAGTCATCAGGTGTCTCAGAACAAATCTGGGAAGCACAACTATTTCCCATAGGTAGTTGTAGGTTATCTGAAATTAGACATGGAGAGAAGTCTATATCAACAGCCCGAATTGCTTCTTCATTTTCTCCTTGACTTTTTATTTCAGGATATTTACAATTGGTTATAGGAAGACTTTGCTTATAGACTTCAGGTTGCATAAGACCTAATCTGAGCATAGCATTTAATTTAGGTGCTCTGTTTCTACCTACTTCTGCTTGAATGTTCTCATCACTGGACCCTACTTCATTAATACTGCTTGAGCTGGCTTCTTTAAAAGTGTTTTCTCTAATGTTACTGTGGCTAATTGTGCTTACTGTACTTTGAATGATGTTCTCATTTACCATTGTTCTTTCAAGTGACACTGTAAGTTCCTCAAACTTTTCCTCTGACAGGTTTTCCTTACATTTAGTTTTAACAGATGACTTCATGTGAGAAAGTGATGGCATTTGATCTGGGTTTTGTGAAATTTCATGTTCATTTGAATTAATGAGTTCAGATTCATTGCCTCTGGCCTGAGAGGACTGACAAAGCCTAGAGACTCCTTGAATGCTACCTTTGGCATAATCACCTGGCTTATCTTTCTGACAAACTATAGGAAAGCCTGCAGTTGTGTGAATTACCTGCACATGTTTGATTTTAGACTCTTTCTTCCCCTGATTTTCTTCTTTATGTCTACATTCAAAGGTGACTTTTGGACTTTGTTTCCCTAAGAACCTGGAGTGGGCACAGACTGTTGCACATTCATTTTCTGGATTCGAAAACAGAGCAAATGACTGGCGCTTTGAAATCTTGAATGTATTCTGTAAATACTGAGTATCAAGTTCACTCTCTTCTATTTCTACATTTGTCCCCTGAGTGTGGTTAACTTCATGTCTCAATGGATCCTTAAAATCTTCAGTGTCATTTCTAGTGTCTTTAGAACAACCATGGGAAAGTTCAGTGGCATTTCTAATTGCTACATACTGACTCACATGTTGATTTAGTGCTGTTTTTGCCTTCCCCAGGGTGTCAGCTTCCAGTAATGAGATACTGTCTTGAGTGCCATAATCAGTATCAGGTACCACTGAAATACCGGTACTCTCTGCAGATCTTTCAGTTTGCAAACACTTTTCTCCACTTACCACCAGATCTTCAGGGTCCCTGGTACTATCAGACACTTGAATTGTTTCTAGGTTCTCTGCTACTTCTCCTTGCAGGCTAGAATTAAATTTTTGAAGTTTATCAGAACTTGAACATTTAGGAAGAAAATCAGTTACATTTTTAAGTTCTAGGAAAGCATCACTGGCATGTCTTTCACTTATTTGTTCATTTGGCTTATTGTTCTTTTTGGCTCCAGTTGTGGTTTCTTTTTCTTTCGTGAGTTGAAGCATTCTGTTGTGTCTGATTGGCTTTTGGTTAGAATTTATTTTCTCTATCTCTTCAATGCTAGAACAACTATCAATTTGTAGTTCAGTATGATTAGGTGGGCTTGGATTTCTACTGCCGACTAGTTCAAGTGCATGAATATGCCTGGTAGAGGACATCCTCTTCGGCCTATTCTTCTTAGATGCTTTTGAATTAATATTTAATTCTAGTTCCATATTGCTTATACTGCTGCTTATAGGTTCGCCTTTAGTTCTGAAAGCAGATTCTTTTCCCAATGATTCTGTCGGATTAGCATTTTTCTCTTTCTGAACACAATCACCTTTTGTTTCATTCTCATGACCACTATTAGCAATATTCATCACTGGATCATTCTGCTCCATTTGGTCAGTTCCCTGATTTATCTTTTCAGGTGTCTTCTGAACAACTGTCAAATCTACTTTCTTGATAAAATCCTCAGGACGAAGGCCTGATGCAGTTCTCCTTTTACGCTTTATTTTATTTGTGAGGGAATGCTCTTGTGTTATCTTGGGCTCTGCAGCAATAGCTCCTATAAAAAGGTCTTCGGTTATGTGGCTCAAGTTAGGGAGGCTTGCCTTCCTATGATAGGTTTTCCCAAATATTTTATCTTTGATGTTACTCTCTGCTGGTTTCAATTGGACTCTTTCACTTGCAAATTGTAAAGTATCATGAGGATTAATGGCCATTAAGTCTATCTTCTCTGAAAAACTAGAATATTCATCTACTTCTTTTGAAACTTTCAATGCACCAGCTACTTCTGCATTTAATTCAGACCCCCTATCGTGTGAGTCATCAGAAGTTAATATGTCATCACCTCTGGAAAACCACTCGTTAACTTTCTGAATGCTACTATTCAGCATTATCCAAGGAATATCTTGGGTATCTCTATGACTCTCAGAGCATGGAGGTTTCTGCTTATTCAGTTCTTTTCGCCCATACAGGGGATCAGCATCCACATCTACCTTTTTCTCTATGCTGGGAGTCTGCCTATCATTACATGTTTCCTTACTTTCAGCCCATCTGCTCTGTTGGCGCCTTGCTAAGCCAGGCTGTTTGCTTTTATTACAGAATTCAGCCTTTTCTACATTCATTCTGTCTTTAGTGAGTAATAAACTGCTGTTCTCATGCTGTAATAAGTTGGCATGAGTATTTGTGCCACAGGGTTCCACATGCAAGTTTGAAACAGAAATACCCTGATACTTTTCTGGATGCCTCTCAGTTGCATGCTTCTCAATGGTGTTCAAATCTTTATTACTGGATTGATGATGTTCAATGTTTGTTAAGTCCTCAGAAAACTCACAAGCAGCTGAAAATATACGAAAATAATAAAGTGCTTAAAAACTGAATTATCATTCTTAACATATGTTAAATATACATATTTAACATAACTTGGGGGAATTAAAATCAAGCAACTGGTTATTTTTAGAGAAATTAACTTCATAAATTACCAACTATACTGAAGACATAGTTTATACTTTTTCATCTAATTTCTATTTTAGATTCTTACTAGTTCCATTCAAGATAATTAAAATTTTAATTTCAGAATATTCCCTATTCATAAGCCACACCTCCTATTTCCCTAAACTCTGAGTGAATTAATAACAGACTGTTTGGTTATCTGATACACAGTGGTCTGTTCTATCTTTAGACTCATACTCCCTACATTTAAAAACTTATAGGCTGTTTGATGTTATTTTTCTGTTTTTATGGGTATATGTTCATTGTAGAAAATATAGAAAACTATAAAACAAAAATTATAATCTCTCAACTTTTCATTGCCAGAGATAATACAGTACATTTTCTCATAAAAATTTTTATAAAGAAACAGTATTAGTAACTTTAAAACAAAACAAAACAAAACTAATAGGCAAAAGATAGAGTTCAAATACATCAATTAAAAGTAAAGGGAAACAACAATAACAAAGTAAAGGGCAACACCAGTTGCACAGGGTACTAGTATAATCACATCAGTCTAGTACCACTGAAATATTTTAGGCTGCACCATGACATGAAAAAGAATAATATCCTAACTTTGCCAAGTGATGTTGTGAATTATAAATGTCCCAAATGGTCTTCAGAAATTACAACATTGAATCTACCCACTCTCTCTGTGCCTGCCAAGTTGGAAGGACTTGCCATTACCCTTTTTTGCAGGATCCAAACTGGTTTCAGCCCTGGCTCCTTCAGAGGTAAGCTGCAACAATTCTTGGTCTCCCACACTATAGGGAAAAGAAAGAAGCCCTAATGAGGATGGGTAGTTATATCCTTACAGGACTGTCAAATGAACAAAATCAAATATTTTAGCTCCTCCAGGAAGGGTTGAAGTAAACCAACTAATCTGATTTGCTTTTTAAAATCTGCTCTTTCGTTTAATAACTTCTAATCAAGACGGACTGTTCAAAGACTAAAGATAAATAATCACAAATCTCAGAGCAGTTGTGCAAAAAAACATTGCTTTATGGCTATGCAAATGAGAGCCAAAATTTAAATGAAAGCCAAAACAGAGATTAAAAAAAAAAAAAATCCTAAAAGCATACCTTAGTGAGAAGGCAAGAGCAAAGACAAATAAACAAAGGGAGAGCAGGAGGAAATAAGGCCTGTGAGAATGAGAATAAGTCATGCAGCTATCCCAAGAGAATGTAAAGATGACTACCTTGCTACACTGCCATCTCTGCCTCTTTTCAGGTTAAAAAAACTCCTCCCAATTATGAGATTAGCCAACAAAAAATGGTTGGCAATGACACCATCATAGTTTAGACAAGCTATCACAGATCTTGGTGGCAAACAATAATTCCTATAGAAATAGGAATAGGTAGAACTAAGGAGCAGAAGACAGAAAGAATTAAAATTAGAGAACTTTAACATTTTCATCAGACGTAATTACTGCTGTGTTAATACTACTGTATATGAGGAAAGAAGCTAGAGAACAATCATCTGCTGAAAGCAAGTCTGTGCAAAGTTCTGTTATCTTAAATTCCTTTGGAGGGGAGTAGATGTAGCTCAAATGGTTGAGTGCCTACTTCCCATGTGCAAGGTCCCAGGTTGGATCCCCAGTACCTCCTAAAAACAACAACAGAAAACAAACAAAAGAGTCAACTCTCATTGGGGAGTGGATGTGGCTCAGTGGTTGAAAATTAAAAAAAAAAAAAAAGAAATTCCTTTGGACATTACTAATAAAGCAAATCAACAAAAAGATAATTTTTCAGTTATAAAATGAGGGAATTACACTACATGATCTCTAAGGTTTCTTATAGCACATTAGATGATTCTAATCTAGAGAAATACCAATCCTTAATATTAACTTCATATGAAAATAACAGCTTCATAGACAAAGGCTCTCTTTGACTCACCTGCAATAACTTGCCTTGTTAACTGTATCTTCAGAAGAATCAGATCCTGAAAAATAACCCCAAATATTCCCCAACAAAGTAAAGGTTAAACTCAAAAAATGTACTCGTAAAACAGAACTCATTCATTCAAGAAATATTTACTTAACAACTACTATGTGGCCAGTACAAGACAGATATGTCAACCAATACAGAGAGGTGATTAAAAGCACAGGTTCTGAAGCCAGATTTGCTGGATTTGAATCTTGGCTCTGCTACTAACTAGCTTTCTTACATTGGCAAGATTTCTTAAACCTCCCAAAGCCTCAATTTCCTCATCTGTAAAATGAGTATAATAATAGTTAACAGAGGTTTGTCATGCACTACATTGAATTATACAAGTAAAACACAACTGTACCTGAAAGTTCTCCTAAATGTTAGCGATTATAATTACTTCGATCATTTTTATGACATACACTTGCTGTCCAGTAACTTATTCTTTTTACATATTTTTGAAATATCCAAAAGTAGCAATTTTATTCATATCTTCTAGTCATTATTTCAGAAAGCATTATATTTCCAGCCTATTCTTAATTCTATAAGCCTCTAATCCCAGAGAGCTATTTTTGCCTTGGTTCCACAGATTATTAGAGCTGGAAGTGACCTTTGAGGTCATGGATGTTTCTTATTTTATTTTATTTTTGAATATATGACTTGCACTCTTAAGGAGGAAGAAAGACATGCAGGTAATTTCAATAAAATCCATTAAGTGCTACATGAAACATAAGGTGGTACTTGGAAGCCCAAAGGAGGGCCACCCTTCCTAATTACAAATATATTCTAAAAGATAAGGCAATTAGAGAGACCTTTTTGAATGCTGAGCTCAGCTCTTCTAAAAAGGCTTTCTAATCTAGTATAATTTATCTCTGATCCCTCCAAATGCTGTAACAACCTATCATGTTCTTTCTTATCACTCCTCTCCATCTTTTCAAAGTATATTTACAGGCTTATAATCAGACATCCTCTCTTTTGCTCTCTTTATAAAGTAAGGTTCTTCAAGGTGGGAACATGCATTTTTCAGATTATTTAAAATACACCATAGAGCTAGTAAAATTATTTTATTGTCCGTTCTCAAAGCTTCCTGCCACATGTATAAATTATGACCAAGGTTTTTGGTAAAACCGTAAGATAAGAAATCCAGCAACTATTATTCTAAACTTAAAAAATATGAATGAGTTCCTTACCCAATTCAATGTAGACAGATTTACTTTGAAGTTGTGTTTGCTGCTTTGTCCTCAGAGATCTCACAATTCCAAGGTTAGAGAGCTGGGCACTAAGACTTGTTTCCTGCTAAGCAGTAGAGTAAAGAATGGTCAACTGACTGTTGGCCAGTTCTGTGCTTTTTCACCTGAAGAGAACTTTAAGGCCATTGAGAGAAAAATCAACCAGGATCAATTAACTAAAATTTATATGACACCTGAGAAAAATGCCTGGCCAATTATATACCAAATGCTTGTATTATGTGTGATTTGGATAGTCGGTCCTTTCACTGTTGTTTTCAATTTTCCTAAATTTTATGTATTATTTGTGTAATTTTTTGAAGTATAAGAGAAGCCTAATTTGAAGCTAATACTTTATATTATAGAAAAGGAATGAAATGTATTTAGCACACATTTCCAATTACAGGGTTGGCAACTAAGATAAAATAAACTTTTAATAAAGGATAAATGGAGACAATAAAAATCCTGCATTCCTAAGAACATTTAGTAAGGGAAAGATTATTTAAAATCCCAGCATTACTTTGATAAAGGTTTCCCTCTTTTTAGCCCTTCTGCAGCCAATGAAAAAAATGAATGCTGGTATCATGAGAGTTATTAAGATCTCCATTATTCATTTACATTCAAGTAACAATAGAACAAATCATTGTATTCTCTTTGACAATTATACCTTTTAAGGTGAAGTAATTTTCAAATGTTAAAAACTGATTTTGGGCTCTCTCTGCCTAGAGGAGCCCTTATCAAATCTTGGCGTATATTTCCATCTTTCCCATTTCTCAGCAACCTCTGTTCTTTTCCCCCATTTCCCAATAAAATCTTTTTACTGGCCTAACTAAACTGGCATGTTCTTAAATTCTTTTGTGCAACATGGCCAAGAACCTAGAAGAATCCAATACATCCCTGCCTTCCTTTGGTGAGCCATTGCCAGGACATAGAAAGGTGAGTGGTGCTGCCCCACCCCCACCAGAGATTAACACATTACAGAACAAGATATTAGTCATGCAGGGATTTCAGCCAGTTCCAACCAGTGTCGGAACCATCTTTCCTCAACCTCAATAGAATAGCCAGAGTTTATGCACTGTCAGGCAGAGACTATTGCCCTAACCAGCAGGAAGTAACTACAGAAGAATGACCACTGCCCTTCAGCACCCCCTTAAGAATAAGGGGATGAACTCTAAGGCAGGCGTTGAGGCAGGTTAGCCAGGGAAACAAGGAGAAGACAGTCACAACATGGCCCACAGACAGACAACATGGCTGCAAGACCTTGCTGAGACCTTGAATTTAACCTTGAAGTTCCAGTTTCTCTTTCTAGGACCTCCCCTTGGCCCTGGATATTCCAAAGAGGCCTCATCATTGGCCCCCACCATTAGTGGGGTAACCAATAACAGCTGTGGCCCCTCCCCCCAGCATTAGCAAGGGGGAGGAACAATTAATAGTTTAAAAGGTAACCACAAAAGGCAGAGCTCCACTCTCTCTGTTAAAAGGAGCCCACATCAAATCTCAGTGTGCATTTCTATCTTTCCCATTTCCCAATAAATTCTTTTTATTGGACTAACTAAACAAACAAACAAAAAAACTGATTTTGTTTTCAGGAAATAAAAGAAACTTCCTCATGCTTGGAGAATTGCCATTAAGACAGTTATTTTAAAAAACTAGGGAAGCAGATGTGGCTCAATCAATTGGGCTCCTGCCTACCATATAGGAGGTCCAAGGTTTGATGCCCAGGGCTTTCTGGTGAAGGCAAGCTGGCCTGTGAGGTGAGCTGGCCCACATAGAGTGCTGGCCTGTGCAGAGTGCTACCCCACACAGGAGTGCTGGCCCATGTGGAAAACTAGCACAGCAAGGTGACGTAACAAAAAGAGACACAAAGGAGAGATAAGAGATGCAGCAGATCAGGGAGCTGAGGTGGCGCAAGAGAATGATCGCCTCTCTCCCACTCCAGAAGGACCCAGGATCGGTTCCTGGAGCTGCCTAATGAGAATACAAGCAGACACAAAAGAACACACAGCAAATGGACACAGAGAGCAGACAATGGAGGGAGGGGGGAGAAGTTAAAAAAAAATGGGGGAACAGAAGAGACATGTGTCGGGAAATTACAAAAACAAAAAAACAAAAAACAAAAAACTAGCAGTTTAAAAACACTAGTGACTTTGTGGCTGTTTTAGACAAACATCACAGGAGATAAAGCACCAAAGCAGGGGAAAGGCATGTGAGGTCTCTCTTGACTATGGCAGGTACAATGACCTTCCAAGAACTCCTCTAACTCCTACTGATTTGAATACTTGTTTGACCACATAATTTACCATCTCACCTTTACTGACTTTTTGTTAAAATCCCTGAGCATCTAGTATTTTCACTAATTCACAAAGCTCAATAAAGAGGTGTTATCAGAATAAATGAAAGTGGATTTACCAAGGAAGGATTTTCAGGTTCACTTTGTCGAAGTCTTTTGGCTCGGTTTCGGTAGCCCATGCTTTGGATGATAGAAACTTCCTCCTTCAGCAGCTCAGGAGAGTTATTTTCCTTTTTTGAAAAGTTGTAATTGTTTGCAACTGTTGAATTACAAGGCAAAACATTATTTTGTAGTTAGAAAAAAACCATCAATTATAATCAAAGAAATCCTGTGTATCTGTGTTAAGACAATACATTAAGGCTACTGAAATTTTTTTCTTTAAATCAACTTTGGAAATTCTACTCCTAGGAAACAAACCAAAAAACAGATCATTGAAGTTATTTCTACTCCTTTTTTTCTATTTCAATATTAACAAATTTGCCTACTAATAACATATTGATGTTATTTCTAAAGTATTAATATTAATACCATTAATTTCAAACACCAATGATGTAAGATGCACCGTTGTTTTCTGTACCATGAAGAAAGAAAACACACTAAATTTAATAACGACACTTCATGTTCAAATGTTCCCAGTTTTGGAGATGTGAAAATGTGAAAACTGTGCATCTTAGAAACAATAAGGAGACCAGTGGCAGTGATTTAAAACATAGATAACAAGTACAGAGTTAAAACTAACCTAGATCAAAAGGTTCTATCACCTAGTCATAGAAAATAATTACGCAAACTTCTTGAGTTTTAATGGATAGCCACTTGAGTATGAGCCTCTGAGTCTTTGCAACACTTACACTGCAATCCTGTGTCAAGTTCAAAAGCATGAATGATTTTCAATAGCTCTTCAACCAGTTGACTAAATCTTGTACTTTCTTGTAGGCTTCTGAAATTAAATTTTTAAGAGATACATTTAAGAGCAAGTTAACTTTCTAAGGACACTGAAATAAGGAAAGACATGTAAAAATGTAATAATAGTAGAAGAGCTAGATCCAAAGAACAGAGCTATTAGTGACATTACACTGTAGTCAAAACATCACTGACAGAGCCAGTGTAGCTCAAGTAGTTGAGTGCCAGCATACCACATACAAGGTCCTGAGTTCAAGCCCCAGTCCCAGTACCTTAAAAAAATAATCACTGACATCAAAATAAACTGTATGGCAGTATTGACTGTACAATTCCCTCTGCCCCCACTTGCAGCTTGCTTGCTGTCTGCTGTGTCCATTCGCTGTGCATTTTTCTTTGTCTGCTTGTCTCCCTTTGTTGCGTCATCTTGTTGCACAAGCTCTCCGTGGGTGTGGGTCATCACCTCTCTGCGGGTGCCAGCCAGCCTGCCTTCACAAGGAGGCCCTGGGATGTGAACCTGGAGCCTCCCGTGTGGTAGATGGGAGCCCAATCAGTAGAGCCACAGCCACTTCCCTTGACTGTACAGCTTTTTGTCATTCACTTAATTCTATCAAAAGCCTAAAACTACCTGAAATAATAGTACCCTGAATCCATGGTAGATAAAAATCTACTATATAAATATGGAGATGCATGGGAAAAATACAATTAATGTAACATATGGACTATAGTTAACAACCATTTTGTAATATTCTTGCATCAATGCCAAAGATGTACTATGTTAATAATAGGGAGGTATGGAAAAAATACATCAAATGTACGCTATAGACCACAGTTAGTGGTAATAGCCTGATGATAATGGTCTCTCATAATATGTAACAAATTTTCCACAACAATGTAATGTGTTGGTGGAGGGGTGTTGTATGGGAATTCTGCACATTGTTTATGATTGTTTTGTAAGTTCACAACTTCTCTAATTAAAAAACATATAAACTGGGAGCAGTGTTAAGTGTTGCACAGCACAAGAGACTGATATTCAAGTGGCTATCCATTAAAACCCAAGAAATTTGCATATATATACACACACACCACTTACATTTTTTTTTTAATTAGAGAAGTTGTGAGCTTACAAAACAATCAGGCAGGGAGCAGAGGTGACTCAAGCAATTAGGTGCCTCTCTCCCTCATGGGAGGTTCCAGGTTCAATTCCTTGTGCCTCCTAAATAAAAGGAGACAAGCACACGACAAACAGACATAACAGCAAATGCCAACAACGAGGATGTGGGGAGAAATAAAATAAATCTTAAAAACAAAACAAAAATCATGCATAATGTGCAGAATTCCCGTACATCACCCCTCCACCAAAACCTTACATTGTTGTGGAACATTTGTTACAGATTATGAAAGGACATGAATGGGGGAGATGTGGCTCAAGCAGTTGAGCGACTGCCTCCCACATGGGTTCAGTTCCCAGTGCCTCCTAAGAAGACAAGCAGACAATGAGCAAACAGACGAGGGAGCCATTGGGGTGGAAGGAGAACATGATCAGACTGTTACCACTATGATCCATAGAGTATACTTGGTATATATTTTTCATACATCCCCTATTATTAATACTATTTATCAGTATTATACATTTTTTATACTTCATAAGAGAATACTCTCATCTTTGTACTGCTAACATAGTTCACTGTGTTATACAGTCCCATGCCTCATACACTCTATTCAAAGTGTACACTCAGTGGCTTTCATCTTCATCACAGAGTTCTGCAGTCATCGCCCCAGTAAATTTTTGTGCTAATCATACTTTTATATATTTTCCTCCTGATGTATGGTTGATAGAACACCAGCTATGTTATTAAAGAATTTCTACTTTTTCCTGCATTTGTTGCTTCCAAATTCTCATCACTACCCAAATTATATACCTTTTGGTTATATCATTCTTACACAAAGGACACTGTGAAGGCCCTTTCTTCTGGTTGAGAAGTTTCAGCATACAAAATCTGTAAATTATAAAGAAAAGAACATTTCACGTTACTTTCTTTTGTAGAGAGACTACTCAAAAGGAAAATAGTCATGAAAAGATAATTTCGCAACTGCCCTTAAGAGCCATTTTAAAGGTAAGCAGGTGTATTAGAACCAATGACTTTTTCTAATTGTTTCTAGATGCTGCATAAGCAAAAAACTACACTATATAAGCAATAATCTATGAAAACTGAACTTACATGCATATAGCTTACTGTTTTACTTAATTAAAACTTATTAAAAAGTAATATCACATATTTAATGATATATTCATAATTGTTTAATGCTGCATAATCAGACATAAATGGTAAGTGATTCATATAAAATGATAATAATTAGTTTAGAAGTTCAGCAACCCACTACAAAGCTATAGTAATCAAGACAGTACAGGGAAGCAGATATAGCTCAACAGACAGAGCATCCGCCTACCATATAGGAGATCCAGGGGTCTTCATGGCCCGTATGGTGAGCTGGCCCACGCGCAGCACTGATGCACGCAAGGAGTGCCGTGCCATGCAGGGGTGTCCTCCAAGTAGTGGAGCCCCATGTGTAAGGAGTGTGCCCCACAAAGAGAGCCACCCCATGTGACAAAAGTGCAGCCTGACCAGGAGTGGCGCCGCACACACAGAGAGCTGACACAGCAAGATGATGCAACAAAAAGAGACACAGATTCCCAGTGCTGCCAAGAAAGCAAGTGGACACAGAAGAACACACAGCAAATGGAAACAAGGGAGCAGACAAAGGGGGGTGGGGGGGGGGGGAAGGGGAAGAGAAATAAAATAAATCTTAAAAAAAAAAAAAAAAAAAAAGAGGGACATGGAGTTTGGCCCAGTGGTTAGGGCATCCGTCTACCACATGGGAGGTCCGCGGTTCAAACCCCGGGCCTCCTTGATCCGTGTGGAGCTGGCCCATGCGCGCAAGGAGTGCCCTGCCACACAGGGGTGCCCCCTGTGTAGGGGAGCCCCACGCGCAAGGAGTGCACCTCCGTAAGGAGAGCCGCCCAGCCTCAAAAGAGGATGGAGCCTGCCCAGGAATGGCGCCGCCCACACTTTCCGTGCCCCGCTGACGACAACAGAAGTGGACAAAGAAACAAGACGCAGCAAAAAGACACAGAAAACAGACAACCCGGGGAGGGGAATTAAATAAAAATAAATCTTAAAAAAAAAAAGACAGTATGGTACTGGCATAAGGATAAACATATAGATCAATAGACTAGATGTAAGAGTCCAGAAATAAACCCAACATCTGGTCTATTAAGATGCCAAGATAAATGAGAAAAGAATAGTCTTTTCAAGGAAATGGTACTGGGACAAATGGAGATGCACATGCAAAAGAATGGATTAGACTCCTACCTCACACTGTACACAAAAATTAACTCAAAATATATCATAGAATTAAATGTAAGATCCAAAACTATAGATCTTTGTGGCCTTGGGTTAGGCAGTAGTTTCTTAAATATAATCACCAAAAGTAAATTGGACTGCATTAGAAACTACAACTTTAGTGAGGCAAATAATACTCTAAAGAAAGTGAAAAGACAATCCACAGAATGGAAGAAAACATTTGTAAATCATACCTCATAAGGGACATATCCAGAATATATAAAGAACTCTTACAACTAAATAATAAAAAGACTAAACAATCCAATTAAGAAATGGACAAAGGACTTGAATAGACATTTTTCCAAAGATATACAAATAGCCAGTAAGCACATGAAAAGATACTCATCATCATTAGCTATCAGGGAAATTTAAGTCAAAACCACCACCACTAGAATGGCCATATGAAAAAAGATGGACATTAAAAAGCAGTAGAACCCAGCTGGGGCAGAACAGTCTGTTCAGTAAGTGGTGCTTTGAGAAGTAGATGTCCATGGCCAGGAGAAGGAAAGAGGACCCCATCTCATACCTTACACAAGAATTAACTAAAAATGGATCAAAGACCTAAATATAAAAGCAAGACCAAGACCAATAGAGCTCCTACAAGAAAATGTAGGGCAACATCTTCAAGACCTGGTGGTAGGTAGTGAATTCTTAAACCTTATACTGAGAGCATGAGCAATGAGAGAAAACAGGGGTAAATGGGGCCTCCTCAAACTTAAAACACCTGTGATTCAAAGGACTTCCAAGAAGGTGAAAGGGCAGCCCACTCAATGGGAGAAAATATTTGGAAACCACATATCTGATAAGGAATCGATATCCATTCTATATAAAGAGATGATACAACTCAACAATAAAAGAGCAAGCAACCCAATTTTTTAAAAATGGGGAAGGGATTTAAATAGATGTTTCTTCAGAGGAAATACAAATGACCAAAAGCACATGAAAAAATGTTCCTTATCACTAGCTATTAGGGAAATGCAAATCAAAGCAACAATGAGATATTATCTCACACCATATAGAATGGTCATTATGAAAGGGGCAGAGAACCATAAGTGCTGGAGAGGATGTAGAGAAGTGAAAATACTCCTTCACTGTTGGTGGGACTGTATAGTGGCGCAGCCTCTGTGGAGGACAGTTTGGTAGTTTCTCAGGAAGCTAAATGTAGAACTACCATATGATCCAGTAATTCCTCTACTAGGAATATATCCAGAACTGAAAACTGTGACATAAACGGCCATCTGCACACGATGTTCATTATTCACAATTGCCAAAAGATGGAAATCCAGGTGTCCATCAGTTGATGAACTGATGAACAGAATGTGGTATATACATAAGGTGGAGTACTGTACTGCAGTAAGAAGAAATGGGACATATGATAACATGGATTAATCTTGAGGATATTGTGCTGAGTGAAGTAGGCCAGACACAGAAGGACAAATATTGCATGGTCTCATTAATGTGAACTAAATACAAAGAATAAAAACATGGAGTTAAAACCTACAGTATGGGTTATTAAGAGATAAGAAGGGGGTGAGAAGGACTACTGATGTTTAATGCATGTAGAAGTTTTCATTAACTTGATTGTAAAAGTGTAGAAATGGATAAAGTTGATGGTAACACATCATAGTGAGCAGCTGGTGGTTTATAAATGGGTTTGTGGCTGAAAAGGGTAGTTTAAGGATGTAAACATCAATTGAAAGAAAGCTAGAGAATAATCTAGGGACTGAATAATGCAGTGAATTCAGAGGTGGATGAGAATTGTGGTCGATGGTACAGATGCAAGAGTGTCCCTCTGTGAGCTAGATCGATGTGTGCCGCTATTGTAGGGTGGTAGGAATGTAGAGAAGCATGGGAAAAATACAAGCGGTGTGACCTACGGACTGTGGTTAACAGCAATACTATAATATTCTTGCATCAATGCCAAAGACGTACTGTGTTTGATAATGGAGGTGTATGGAAAGAGTGTGCCAAATGTATGCTATGCACCATGGTTGGTGGTAAAAGTCTTATGATATTATCTCATAATCTGTAACAAATATTCTACAATGGTGTGCTGTATTGTACGGGAATTCTACACATGTGCATGACTGTTTTTTAAGTTCCCCACCTCTGTAAGAAAAATATATATGTAAAAAAATAGTGCGGGTTGGGGGAAAAATAAACCAAATATAAGATATGGACTATACTTAGTAGTAATATTTTGGTGATATTCTTGCATAGTTTGTAACAAATGTTTCCCAACAATGAAAGTGTTGGTGGTGGGGTGATGTATGGGACACCCGTATAATATTAGCATATTTATTTTGTAAGTTCTCAATTTTTACTAAACACTTACTATTTATCTATGTTCATGGGTGAATGATATGCTTTAATAAAATTTTTTTTAGAAAAGAGAAAAAAGTGGTAGGATGTAGAGAAACTGGAATCCTCATTCATTGCTGGTGGGAATATAAAATAGTGAAGTCACTTTGGAAAAGTGTATGTTGCTCTAAAGATTAAACAGAGTTACCATATGAGACTTTGCAGCTCCACTTCTAGCTCCACCCATGAAAAATGAAAACATATGCACACACAAAAACTTGTACAAAAGTGTTCAGAGCAGTACTATTCATAATAGTCCCAAAGTAGAAAAAATCTAAATGTGCATAAACTTATGAAGAAACCAACAAAATGTGGTATATCCATACAATGGAATATTACATTATTCAGCAGTAAGAAAGAATGAAGTACTGATACATGCTAAAACATGGATAAGTCTTGACACTATTATGCTAAGTGAAAGAAGCCAGACACAAAAGGCAAATATATAGAGACAGAAAATAGATAAGTGGTTGCCTAGAGCAGTGGAGGAGTAGAACTTGGGAGTAGCTGCTAATGGGTATGGGGTTTCTCTTTGGGGTGATTAAAATGTTCTGTGTTTTAGATTGTGGTGTTGGGTGCAGAACTCTGTGAATATATTAAAAAGCACTGAAATGTAGACTTTAAATAGGTGAATTTTATGGTATGTGAATTATATCTCAATAAAAAATGTTAAAAAAAAAACAAACCCAAACATCTCAGGGCAGGGAAAAAAACTCATTCACTTTCATATTCAGATTCCTGGCATAGTGCCTAGCATAGAAAAGCTATTCAGTAGAAGTCTAAGGATTGAAGAAGGCGTGAGGCATCTGAGAAACAAGCTTTCAAATGACTGGACCTAGAATAAGTTTGCTGGCTGTTTCAGACCATCGAGCAATAAATAAACATGACTTCAAGAATACATACAACATATTCTGCTAAGTCAGTTTCTTTTTCAAAGGAAAATACTGCTCCCATTGATTGGTTTTGGATGTAAAGATCAACATTCCCACTGGAAAAAGACAAAGGAAAAAAAGACTCAAGAGAAGAGAAAGAGAAAAAAGAAGTGAAAGCAATGGAGAGAGTGGTGCAATAGTTGAAAGCAGCGATTCACTAATTCAACCAATGTTTATTTATATTATGTGCCCAGTACTGTTGTAGGTGCAGGGAATTCAGTGGAAAAATAAAATAGAACACACCATTATAAAGCACACACTATTCTGGTAAGGGGTGCCTGGGGGAGAAGGAAAATAACAGACTGACATTGGAGAAAGTCAAGAAAGAAAAGATTAAGGGGACTGCAAAGTTGTTAGGAATGGCAAGCCAACAGTGACTTACAGAGGACTATTTACTGGCCAAGTTCTTTAACATGCACTGCTCTCTCTTAATACACACAGACTCATTCCAGATCACTCACCAAATAATTAATCAAAGTAGGACTAGATCCAGGATGGAATTGTAGCAAAGCCCATGATCTTTCTATCAGAGAAGGTGAATATAGGTAGGAATGGTAGAGAAACCTCAGGAGTCCTTCACCTGTACCACCATGTTGTACTCAACAACATTATAGTTTGAGGGATGGGAGTGTCAAAAAGTTACCTATGTGGCTCAACTGATAGAGCATCCGTCTACCATATGGAGGGTCCAAGGATCGATCCCAGGGCCTCCTGACCCATGTGGTAAGCTGGCCCTCACACAGTACTGCTGAGCACAATGAGTGCCAGGCCACACAGGGGTGACCCCGCACAGGGGTGCCCCATGAGCAAGGAGTGTGCCCCGCAAGGAGAGCTGCCCCGCGTGAAAAAGCACAGCCTGCCCGGGAGTGCTGATGCAGCAAGATGACTCAACAAAAAGAGACGTAGTTTCCCAGTACTGCCAGATAATGCAAGCGGATGCAGAAGAGCACACAGCGAATGGACACAGAGAGCAGACAATGGGGGTGGGGGGAGAGAAATAAATACAAATAAATCTTTAAAAAAAAGTTACCAACATTCATGAAAACCCTTCAAAGATAGAATAGAGGCTATCATTCCTTGAGAAGATGTAAATATTAACTGCGCTCTAGTATAATGGCTCTAGGAGGCATCAATGTATGTGGCAAATGGTACAATTCAACAACTCAGAGTAGAAGTAGGGAGGAAATTCCCTGAACACGTACTGCAGAATACAGTAGGGTTACAACTAAGTGATAGAGTGCAGCAGACTGTACAACAGTTTACATAAATAACACAGGGGAACCTGGTATGCAGTAATCAAGATATGTTCCACTCTTTCTTTAGATTAGAAAAAGAAGAGACACATAAGGTTGTTAACTAAACTCAAAAGAAGAAATGAACTTTTACATAACTTAAGTATTAATGAATCAACAGAACACTGGCATAGTTCCATGGCTCAGAAAAAGAATCTATTAAATTCCAGGTAAACTCTGCTTTAAAGCCCTGGGAAATCAATGTGATGTCCCCACTTAATTTGGACCACTTGCATAAGCTCTGTACAAGGTTCTCAGTGAAAAAGTCTATGACAAATTTCAGCCTTCTTGTATTTCTACAGCCCAATGCTTAAGGAAAATGTGTGTATGTGTATATAAACTTTATTGTAGAAGAAGAATATAACACAAGATCTGCTGTTTTGTGTAAATTCAGAGGCATTAATTATATTCACAATGTTGTACTACCATCACCACCATCCATTACTAAAACATTCTCATCACTCAAAACAAAAACTCTGTACCCATTAAACAATTAACTCCCTATTAAGGCAATATTTTTTTTTAAGCAAATGCAGTTTGTTTTTTGAAGGGTGGCTTCAGCTTTTTAAGAAAAAGCCTGGGAAGCAGACTTGGCTCAATGGATAGAGCGTCTGCCTACCACATGGGAGGTCTGGGGTTCAAACCCAGGGCCTCCTTGACCCGTGTGGAGCTGGCTCACATGCAGTGCTGATGCCCGCAAGGAGTGCTGTGCCACGGAGTGGTGTCCCCTGCGTAGGGGAGCCCCATGCGCAAGGAGTGTGCCCCATAAAGAGAGAAGCCCAGTGCGGAAGGAAGTCCAGCCTGCCCAGGAGTGGCGATGCACACATGGAGAGCTGATGCACCAAGATGATGCAACAAACAGACAGGTTCCCAGGCTGCTGACAAGAATGGAAGCGGACACAGAACACACAGCCAATGGACAGAGAGAGCAGACAACTTGGGGCAGGGGAAGGGGAGAGAAATAAGTAAATTAATTAATTTTAAAAAAAAAGAAAAAGCCTATGAAAAGCAGCAAATCATATGCTGAAAACTAACTTTGGGTTTTCTCAGGGTACTCATTTTTGTGTATCTATACCTTGAGCAATTTAACAATATGTAAACTCATCTAATTTTGTTAATGTTTGTCTGAGTCTATCCTGGAAGGAAGCAATTAACTAACATTCCTAAGTCTAGAAAAAAAAAAGACAGGTTGACTTTTTGCTATCTTCAATTGTATTGAATGCTTAGTATATCTACTCCCTCATCGTTCCTGTCAACAGAGCTAAGAAATAGACCAAGATGGCCTCTAGAAAGGGAAAAAAAGACCCTGAGAAGTCCACAGAAGAGCATCTCAGCATCAAGCCAGTTATGTTGATGATCCCACCAATTCTTTGTCAGTATCAGTAACAAGGCTCTGTGTTTTTGATCAAGCCTCTACCTCGTACTTTAATTCCAAAAATTTGGTACCTATCTCGAGCTTTTCATCTGGAAGATTCTGCCTAGATTCCTTGCCCAGTATCCCAGCCCTTTGGGTCAAGGCTCTTGTTTCCTAGGCACAAGAATTTGATTTACCCCTAATCCTGTCTCCTGTGGCTGGAACCCTACTACTTTTCTTCCTTTATAGACCTACTCTGAACTACTGCTCATTTCTGTAGCTAGACTCCTGACAGACTATGTTCAATTTACTTCCAGGCTATCATCTCTTGCTCATTTCTGGAACTTTCTGACATATAAACCTATTGCTAGACTCCAGAACTCCCTGATACCATGATCTAATGTATCTGGCCACCAAACCTTCCTGACACTGAATGAACACTTATCTAGATTGCCTGAGTTAGCTGATCCTGAGACTTGCCTTACTTAGCCGATGTGGTCTTTACACTTCAGCCATTCTTGGTCTGGTCCATTTTACTAAGTACCAAATAAATATTTGGAAAGGTCATCATTTCAGAGTACTGTTTCTCAATCTTTAATGAGCATAAGAACCGCTGGGGATTCTTGTTAAAATGCAGATTCTGATTCTATTTCTTATCAGAAACCAGAAGGCAGTGGGATGACATATTTCAAGTGCTGAAAGAAAAAAACTGTCAACCGAGAATAACATATCTGGCTGTCCTGCAAAAATGAGGGCAAAATGAAGACATTTCTGCATAAATAAAGGTTGAGGGCGTTCATTGCCACTAGGCCTGCCCTAAAAGAAATATTAAAGGGAGTTTCTACATATTGAAAGGAAAAGACACTAGGCAGAAACTGGAAGCTGTATGAAGAAATAAAGACCTCTGATATAGGTAACTATAAATTGCCAGTTATTGTAACATTTTTCATTTGTAATCTTGATTTTTTTACCTCTTATATAATTTAAATATAAACTGCAAAAACAATCATAAACCTATGTTATTGGGTAAACAGTGTAAAAGGATGTAATGTGTGACAAGAACAATGCCAAGAAGAGGTATAGAGGGATATAACAGCAGAATTATCTATAGGCTATTGAATTTAAGTTGGTATCAATATAAACAAAATAGTAACATATTTAGAATGTTTAAAGTAATTCCCATGGTAACCACGAAAATATTTTAAAAATCTACACAAAAAGAAATATGAAGTGATTTAAAATGTTTCATCACAAAAGATTAAACAAGGAATTAATTTGGACCCAATTCATACCAAATACAAAAATTAACTCAAAATGTATCAAGACCTAAATATAAGAGCTAAAACCCTAAAAACTCTTAGATGACAACATAGGAGTAAATCTTCATGACTTTGGATTCAGCAATGGATTTTTAGATATGACATAAAAAGTATGAGCAATAAGAAACAATAAATTCAACTTGATCAAAATTAGAAACTTTTGTGTATAAAAGGATATTATCAAGAAAGTATAAAGAACTCTCACAACTCAACAACAAAAAGATAAACAGACAATTAAAAAAATGGGCAAAGAACTTGAATAGATGTTTTTCAAAGGGGATATACAAATGGCCAATAAACACATGAAAACATGCTCAACATCATCAGCCATTAGGGAAACGCAAATCAAAACCATAATGAGATACCACTTCATACCCACAATTGATAGCTATTATATTTAAAATGGAAAATAATAGGTGGTGGAGAAAATAAAGAGAAATTGGAATAGTGTTTAGTTGATGAAAATGATGAAGCCACTGTGAAAAGCAATTCCCCCTAAAGGTAAATCTAGAAGAATTCCAATCCTAGGTATATGACTAAAAGAACTGAAAACAGGGACTCAAAGAGACTTATACACCAATGTTCACAGCTGCATTATTCAGAATAGCCAAAGGATAGAAACAACTCATGTGTCCATCAACAGATGAATGTATAAAACAAAATGTGGTACATACCCACAATGTTTTAGAAAATCTTAAATTAATGAAAAAAAGAAACACTGAACATCTCAGCATTTAAATGGCTAATCTTTAGCTATCCATAGCCTTTTAAATATTAGGAATTTTTTATTTTACAAAAGTATTACTCTGACATAGATTGGAAATAGAAGAAACTGGTCCTACACCATAGATAGTTTGAGAAACACTGCTCTAGAGAGTACAAAACCAAAAATTCTTTTTTTTTTTTTAAGATTTATTTATTTATTTATTTCCCCTTCCCCTCGACCCCAGTTGTCTATTCTCTGTGTCTATTTGCTGTGTCTTCTTTGTCCGCTTCTGTTGCCAGCGGCCCGGGAATCTTTGTTTCTTTCTGTTGCGTCTTGTTGTGTCAGCTCTCCGTGTGTGTGGCTCCATTCCTGAGCAGGCTGCACTTTCTTTCCCGCTGGGTGGCTCTCCTTATGAGGCGCACTCCTTGTGCATGGGGCTCCCCTACACGGGGGACACCCCTGCGTGGCAGGGCACTACTTGCGTGCATCAGCACTGTGCATGGGCCAGCTCCACACGGGTCAAGGAGACCCGGGGCTTGAACCGTGGACCTCCCATGTGGTAGATGGACGCCCTAACCACTGGGCCAAGTCCGCCGTCAAAACCAAAAATTCTTGAAAAAAACAGATAAAACTGTGTAGCCCTGGCAGGTGGCTGGGGAGGTGGGTCTGAGGATTTAGAAGGAATCTGCTGGGAATAGATGTGAATCAGTGCAGCCATGGCAAAGGCATAAGAGACAGTGAAAATGGACTCCGGATCCTTCTTGGGACAGAAGAACAGAAGGATAGAATTCAGAAAGAGGAAGGGGCCAGCCAGCTGGCAGACTTAGGTTCAGAGGATAACCCTAAAAGGGAACAGGCTTCCTTCAGCTTCAGCCAGGCCTTAAAGCAGCGATTCTTCACATTTTTTTAGGTTACAAAAACATCTAAAAATCTGATAAAAATTATGGACTGTTTTCCCAGAAAAATGCATATACCCATTTTACAAATATAATAGAATTGAACTTAAAATTGAATATAATTTCAGGAAATTCATGAAGACTATTCATGAACCCCAAGTTAAGAACTCCTGAATTTGAAAATTTCTGTACTAAATAATGTCTATTAAGTATTTAAAAAATAAAAAATTAATGAAAGGATACATAAGAAATTGATTATGATGGTAGTCTCCTGGGAGATAAGGGCAAGCATGGGTTTTAGAAAAGGAGGGAAATAAACTTTGTATCATACATCCTTTTGTGCTAGTAAACAGATCACCATGTACATGGCTTGCTTTTTCCAGTAAAAATGATAAACGTGACAACCAGCAAGATGGCAGTAGAGTAAGGAGCTGCTAGAGTCAGCTCCTGCTACAGGGCAGTTAATAAACACCCAGAGCTACTGGAGCTAGCTGAAGTACCTGTTTGGGGGCTCCAGGAGACCAGCAAGAGCATCCTGAAGCACCCTTGAAGGAATGGAAGTAGGAGACTGCCCATGTGCAGAGAAGATTCGTAAGTAGAGCACTCCACACCACGGAAGCTGGTGCCCATCCTCCAATGGAGGCACAAGCTGCCTCAGGAGCTGTTCTGCGGTTGGAATTGAAAACTCCACTTCCCAAAAATGAGGGAGGGACAGATGTTCAAGCACCAACTTCAGCTACTGATTAGTAAATTCCACGGGCTAAAGTATAATCCTAAATACAGCTTAAGTCTGGAACCGTCCAAGTCAGAAAGAGGTCGGTAGCCACCATTTTAATGCTGTGCCTGGCACTAGGGGAAGCGGGACGAACTAAAAATCACAGTGCTGGTAGGGACTGGCTTCTTTCCATCCAGATCAGATTGTAGCTCTAGCCTAAGCCCCAGTCCCACCTCCGGCAGGGAGGAAACTGAGGGGACCTGAGCCAGACTCTCTCGGAAATTATCAGCCATGCCGCAAAGGTCAGTGATTATCCTTCTTTGGCAGTGCAAACTGCCCCAGGAGCTATTCTGTGACTGGAATTGGAAGCTCAATTTTCCAAAAACAGGGGAGAAGGGGATGGTTGGCCACCAATTTGGGCTACTGATGAGTAGACTCAGCTGGCTGAGGTACATCCCTACATAGCTAGGGGGTGACTATCCAAGTTGGAAAGAGGCCAGTAGCTGCCATTTTTACTCTGCCCCCAGTATGAGGGGAAACCTGGCTGACCAAAAATCACAGTGATGGTAGGAACTGGTTTCTTTCACCCAGATTGGCCTGTAGCCCTAGATTAGGCTTCAGCCCCACCTCTGGCAGGGAGGAGGCCAGCAGGTCCTGCACCAGCCTATCCAGGTAACTGCAGGTACTTTGGCTAGCACAGACTGAATAGTCAGAAGTCTACCAGGGCAACTGCAGTCATCTTAGACCCACACTGCATAGACTGCTGCCTACACCTGCAGCTCCATTCCCACTCCAGGCAGGGGAGAAAGGGGTGTGAAATTTCATCAGTCTCTCTGGGCAACTATAGTCCAGGCCTGAACGACTTGGATTATTCCACACAGATGTGACTCTATCCCCACCCCTAGCAAAGGAGAAAGTGCGGAGAAGCTTCATTGGTCCTTGGGGCAATGAGGGCAGCTTGAGCCTCCACAGCTTACAGCACCAACTATATTCTTGGCTCCAACTGCACAACCAGCAAGGGAGAAATGGCAGGAAGCCCTAAACTAAAGAGAAAAACTGCACCCAGAATAAATACTCTAGTAAGCCAGATACCAAGACACCAACAAAAATTAAATCCACACCAAGAAATAGGAGGATACAGTCCAGTTAAAGGAACAAGATAAGCCTCCAGATGAATAAAGAAGTTGAGACAACTAATCATAGATGTTCAAACAAATCTCCTTAATAAATTCAATGAAGGAAGAAGATTTGGCTCAACTGATAGAGAGTCCACCTACCATATGGGAGGTCCAGGGTTCGATTCCCAGTGCCTCCTGATCCATGTGGCGAGCTGGACCATGTGCAGTGCTGATGTGTGCAAGGAGAGCAGTGCCACACAGGGGTGTCCCCCAAAGAGGGGAGCGCCACATGCAAGGAGTATGCCCTGTAAGGAGAGCAACCCTGCGCAAAAAAAGTGCAGCCTACCCAGGAGTGGCGCCACACACATGGAGAGCTGACGTAGTAAAATGACGCAACGAAAAGAGACACAGGGGAAGTAGCTGTGGCTCTATCAGTTGAGCTCCTGTCTACCATATGGGAGGCCCTGGGTTTGCATACCAGGGCCTCCTTGTGAAGGCAGGCTTGTCCGCAGATGCCGCAGAGCACTGCCTGGCCCACAGACGCTGTGGAACACCACCTGGCCTACAAGTGCCATGGAGCACCACCTGGCCCACAGATGCCACAGAGCGCCACCCAGTCCATAAGCATCGCGGAGAGCCAACTCAATAAGGTGATGCAACAAAAAAGGGAGACAAGCAAAAACACAGAAGAGCGCGCAGCGAATGGACACTGAGAGCAGAGAGCAAGCAAGCCACAAGGGGGAAGGGGAAATAAAATAAATACAGACACAGAAGAATGCACAGTGAATGGACATAGAGAGCAGACAGCATGCAAAAAGCCACGGGGGGGGGGGGGATTAAAAAAAAGACAGATTCTGGTGCCACTGACAAGAATACAAGCAGACACAGAAAAACACACAGCAAATGGACACAAGAGAGCAGAAAACTGGGGGGGGAGGGGGGGAGAAATAAATAAAAAATAAATCTTAAAAAAAATAAGTAAATTCAATGAGATGGCTAAAGAATTAAGGATATTAAGACAGCGGGGGAAGAGGACATGGCTCAACTGATAGAGCATCCATCTACCATACAGAGGATCCAGGATTTGATCCCCAGGGCCTCCTGACCTGTGTAGTGAGCTGGCCCACGCGCAGTGCTGCTGCACATAAGGAGTGACATGCCCCACCCACAAGGAGTGCACCCTGCAAGGAGAGCCACCTCACATGAAAAAAAAAGTACAGCCTGTCCAGGAGTGGCGCTGCACACACAGAGAGCTGATGCAGCAAAGTGATGCAACAAAAAAGAGATGCATGGGAAGCAGATTTGGCTCAACGGATAGAGCATCTGCCTACCACCTGGGAGGTCCAGGGTTCAAACCCAGGGTCTCCTGACCCATGTGATGAGTTGGCCCACAAGCAGTGCTGATGTGCGCAAGGAGTGCCATGCCACTCAGGGGTGTCCCCCACGTACAAGGAGTGTGCCCTGTAAGGAGAGCTGCGCTGTGCAAAAAAAGTGCAGCCTGCCGAGGAGTGGGCTGCACACACAGAGAGCCGATGCAGCAATGACGCAACAAAAAGAGACACAGATTCCCGGTGCCGCTGACAAGAATAGAAGAGGATACAGAAGAACACACAGCGATGGACACAGAGAGCAGTCAACTGGGAGAAGGGCAGGGAAGGGGAGAGGAAAAAAAAAAAAAGAGAAGCAGTTTCCCAGTGCTGTTGAATAATGCAAGTGGATGCAGAAGAACACACTGTGAATGGACACAGACAGCAGACAATGGGGGGGAGGGAGAGAGAAACAAATAAAATAAATCTTAAAAAAAAAAAACTTTGTTAAAAAAAAGACATTGGGTGAGCACAAAGAAGAATTTGAAAGTATAAAAAGAAAAATAATAGATCTTATGGGAATGAAAGGCACAAAAAATGAAATTAAAAAAACATTGGGGGAAGTGGATTTGGCTCAGCAGATAAAGTGTCTGCCTACTACACAGGAGGTCAAGGGTTCACACCCAGGGCCTTCTGACCCGTGTGGTGAGCTGGCCCATGTGCAGTGCTGATGCATGCAAGGAGTGTTGTACCACACAGGGGTGTCACCTGCATAGGAGATCCCCACGCACAAAGAGTGTGCTCCATAAAGAGAGCCAACCCGCATGAAAAAAGTGCAGCCTGCCCAGGAATGGTGCCGCACACATGGAGAGCTGACACAGCAAGATGACACAACAACAACAACAACAACAACAACGAGACAGATTCCTGGTGCTGCTGACAAGAATTAAAGTGGACACAGAAGAACACACAGAGAATGGACACAGAGAACAGACAACTGGGGGTGTGGGGGAAAGGGGAGAGAAATAAATAAATAAAAATAAAAAATCTTAAAAAAAAACCACAAAAGAACATTGGAATCATGTAATACAGATTTGAGGAGGCAAAAGAAAGGATTGGTGAGCTTGAAGAAATGGCCTTTGAAAGTGAACATACAAAGAAAAGATGAAGAATAGAAAAAATTGAACAAGGTCTCAGGGAACTAAATGACAGCACAAGATGTGCAAACATATGTGTCATGGGTATCCCAGAAGGAGAAGAGAAGGGAAAAGGGGTAGAAGGAATATTTGAAGAAATAATGGTAGAAAATTTCCCTACCCTATTGAAGGACATAGATATCCATGTCCAAGAAGCACAATGTCCTTCCATCCAAAAAAATTTCAATAGATGAACTCCAAGACACATACTAATCGGAATGTCAATGCCAAAGACAAAGAGAGAATTCTGAGAACAGCAAGAGAAAAGAAATGTGTAATATATAAGGGATACCGAATAAGATTAAGTGCTGATTTCTCACCAGAAACCAGGGAGGAAAAAAGACAGTGGTCTGATATATTTAAGATATTAAGGAGAAAAACTTCCAGCCAAGAATCTTATATCCAGCAAGACTGTCTTTCAAAAATGAAGGTGAGTTTAGAATATTCACAGATAAACAGAAACTGAGAGAATTTCTAACCAAGAGACCAGATTTTCGAGAAATACTAAAGGGTTTGCTAGAGCCTGAAAAGAAAAGACAGGAAAGAGAAGCTTGGAAGAGAGTCTAGAAATGAAGATTATATCAATAAAAGTAACTAAAAGTGTCAAAAGAGTGGTGAAAATAAAGTTTGACAGGTAAAACTCAAATAGGAATAAACTTAACAAACGATGTAAACCACTTGTATTCAGAAAACTCCAACTCAATGTTAAAAGAAATAAAAAAAGGCCTAAATAACTAGAACATTCCATACTCATGGATTGGAAGAATAAATATCATTAAGATGCCAATTCTACTCAAATTGATATACAGATTCAATACAATCCTGATAAAAATTTCACCAGCATTTTTTTTTTAATTTAAAACACGATTATCAAATTTATTTGGAAGGGTAAGGGGTCCTGAATAGTCAGAAACATTTTAAAAAGGAAAAGTAAACCCTCATCTCCAGACTTTAAATCATATTACCTAGCTATAGTGGTAAACACAGCATGGTAATAGACACATAGACTAATGGAACCAAATGGATGGTTCAGAAACAGACCCTTACATGTATGGTCAAGTGATTTTTGACTAGCCTGTCAAACCCACACAGCTCTCACAGAAGAATCCCATCAACAAATGGTGTCAAAAGAAGGAAAGAGGAATTCTACCTCACACCTTATCCAAAAATTAACTCAAAATGTATCAAAAACCTAAAAATAAAGCTTCTAGAAGAAATTTTAGGAAAATATCTTCAAGATCTGGTGGTAGGTGGTGGATTCTTAAAAGAGATAAGAGGAGGACTGAGATGGACTACTGACGTTTAATGTATGTAGAAGTTTTAATTAGCTTTACTGAAAAGTGTGGAAGTGTATAGAGTGGATGGTAACAAATAGTAACAACTAGTTTATAAACGGGGATGTGGCTGAAAATGGTAGTCTAGGTATGTAAATGCCAATTGACAGAATGCTAGAGAATAATCTAGAAACTGAATAGCACAGTAAACCAAGAGGTGGATGAGAATTGTGGTTGATGGTACAGATGCAAGAGTGTCTGTTGTGAACTAGAGCAAATATACATCGGTACTGCAGGTTGGTAGGAATGTGAAGCATAGGAAGAATACAATTGGAGGGACCTATGGACTGTGGTAGGCAGTAATAATATAATATTCTTGCATCTATGCCAAAGATGTACTGTGTTGATAATGGGAAGGAAAACGTGTGCCAAATGTACACTATGGACGTGGTAACAATGAGATATTATCTTATCAGTAACAAATGTTCCACCAGTGTGGTGTGTTGATAGAGGGGTGTTGCTTGGAAATTCTGCACATGTGCATGATTGTTTTATAAGTTTACAACTTTTGTTGTAAAAAATATATTTAAAAAATAATAATAGGGTGGGTTGGTGGGGGGAATACACCAAATATAAGATAAGGACTAATTAGTATTAAGATTTTGACAATATTCTTTCATAATTTGTAACAAATATCTCATGACAATGTAACATGTTAGTGGAGTGTTGCTGTATGGGACCCCTCTATGATATTATGCATGTTTGCTTTGTACGTTCACAACTTTTACTATAAACTTATTGTTTATGTATGTTCATATATAAAAGATATAAAGATAATATAATCGTAGGATGGGTTGGGAGAAAATACTTTGGTTGGTAGTAATATTTCGACAATGCTCTTTAATCATTAGTTAAAAATGTTAACAACAATGCAGGGTATTGGTGGTAGGGTGATTTATTAGAGTCCTGTATGATATTTTATATGTTTGTTTTGTAAGGTCACAACTATTACTCTATACTTATTGTTTATGTATGTTTATGTATGAGAGATGTACTTCAATAAATTAAAAAAAGAAAAAAAAAAAACATACTTAAAAGCAAATTAGGGGATGGGAAGCAGCTGTAGCTCAATCAGAAGAGCTCCCGTTTATCATATGGGAGGCCCTCAGTTTGCGTCCTGGGGCGTCCTTGTGAAGGCAGGCTTGCCCACACACTGCGGAGTATGCCCAGCCCACAGGCACCGTGGAGCACTGACTTAGCAAGGTGATGCAATAAAAAAAGAAGGGAGACAAGTGAGAACACAGAAGAGCCTGCAGCGAATGGATACAGAGAGCAGACAGCAAGCAAGCCGCAAGGAGGGAGGGGAAATAAAATAAATAATAAAATACAGACACAGAAGAACACACAGCGAATGGACACAGAGAGTAAACAGCACACAAAAAGCCACAAGGGGAGGGGGATTAAAAAAAAAGAGCAAATTAGGGGAAGCAGATGTGGCTCAATTGATAGGGCGTCCGTCTACCACGTGGAGGGTTCAGGGTTTGATACCCAGGGCCTCCTGACCCGTGTGGTAAGCTGGTCCACCCACAGTGCTGCCGTGCACAGAAGAGTGCTGTGCCATGCGGGGGTGCCCCACATGCAAGGAGTGTGCCTTGCATGAAAAAAGCACAGCCCTCGCAGGAGGGGCGCCACACACGTGGAGAGCTGATGCAGCCAGATGATGCAACAAAAAAAGAGATGCAGTTGCCCAGTTCCACCAGATCATGCAGGCGGATGCAGAAGAACACACAGTGAATGGACACAGAACAGACAACGGAGTGCGGGGGAAGGGAAGAGAAATAAATAAAATAAATCTTAAAAAAAAATTGGGCAGGTATTCAGGGCAAAACTCATTCATTTCTTATCAGGGAAAGGAGAAAGCCCTACTATACCACCAAATTTCCTACCCTACTTTTTCTGAAATTCTTCCATGAAGAAACATAGATTTTCATTTCAAAGGGCAAAATCCTTAAATATTTAAATATACCCTGAATCATTGGTATGAATGAATATCAGCCTAAATATAAACTGCTATCAGATCCTTTTGTATCTTCAAAGGTTATAAATCATGCAAATACTGAACCTTTGGAGGGGGAAAGCAGGAGATACAAAAATTAACAGAAAGGAGATGAGATACTGGGAAGGCTGAAAGACAATTTGCTTATATTGCAGTTTGTTTGCAGTCCGCCTTCACCCATGGACAGAAAATCAAATAGCTGTTCAAAGTGATTTCATATTTCATTAGACAAGATATGCCAATACTTTATCAAGAACTATGGCTACTTATAATCACTTCATAAATACTCTCTGAGGCAGAATGAGTTAGAATCAGGTTGGATTTTTTTCCCTTAATTAAAGAAGCTAAAGCTTCTATTAAAATTAAGTGTGGTGTTCCTGTTTTGAGGTCAAGCACAAGAACTAGTAATGCAGCCATGAGAAACATTCAAACTTACTTGCAAAATATGTGGTCACACTTTGTGGAAACAGGTTCTTTGATCAACTCCAGACTAGAGGTTGGGGTGGGGGGAGAGGACACAAAAAACAAGAGAAAGTAAAAATGGCTCAATAATTTATTCAAAACAAATATACTCAGAGCAAAGCAGCTCAACTTTAAGCTGCTATAGCTGAGTCAAGGTAAAGCTTTAGGTTTATTCAATATTTACTAAATGTCTGCTGTGCTAGCTGCTAAGAATACAGCAGAGAATATGATCCTTACCTTTACTGAGCTTTCAGACATCAAAATAGAATTGCACTAAAGTCTTCAATACTCTACATTACCTTTAGCATTTAAGAGATCAGCTGATACAACTTCATATTAATTAGTTTTCACTGATAAGCTTTTTTTTTTTTTTTTTTTCAGGAGGTACTGGGGATCCAACATGGGACCTCAAACATGGGAAGCAGGCATTCCATTATTTGAGCTACATCTGCTCCCCCTGATAAGCTTTGGAGCTACCATTGTGGATGCACACCTTGCCTCTTAAACTCCAAGCTCCATAAAAACAAAAACTTAAGCCTGTATTTCTTTTGTATTTCCTCACAGCACTTTTTCAGGTGCTTGCCTTTTCATTTTTTAATTTCTTAATATGGAAAATTTCAAGCACTTACAAAATGGAATAGTACAATGAACTCCATATACCATCACCCAGCTTCAACAATTATTTATCAACTACACACCCTCACCCACAGCCCAGATAATTCAAAACAAATTCTAGACATCATATCAATTCGTCTTGAAATATTTCAGAAAATACATCTTTAAAAGATAAAGACAGGCGGTAGACTTGGCCCAATGGTTAGGGCGTCTGTCTACCACATGGGAGGTCCGCGGTTCAAACCCCGGGCCTCCTTGACCCACGTGCAGCTGGCCCATGCACAGTGCTGATGCGCGCAAGGAGTGCTGGGCCACAAAGGGGTGTCCCCGCTTAGGGTAGCCCCACGCGCAAGGAGTGCACCCCGTAAGGAGAGCCGCCCAGCACGAAAGAAAGTGCAGCCTGCCCATGAATGATGCCGCATACACAGAGAGCTGACACAACAAGATGACGCAACAAAAAGAAACACAGATTCCTGTGCCGCTGACAACAACAGAAGCGGACAAAGAAGACACAGCAAATAGACACAGAGAACAGACAACGGAGGTGGGGGGGAAGGGGAGAGAGATAAATAAATAAATCTTTAAAAAAAAAAGATAAAGACATTTTCTTAGCATAATCATAAAATCGTTATTCTAAAAAATAATCTTAATATCTAGTATACAATTAATGTTCCAATTTCCCTCATTTGCTCAAACTTTTAAAAGAACTTATTTTCAAATAATATAAAACTTGCAGGAAATTTGGAAACATAATACAAAAATAGTAATACAGAGAACTCCAATATACCCCTACCCAGATACCCAGATTTACCAGCTTTTAACATTTTGCCATTGCCTGTACATTTTGGATGGATTGTATGGTAAGTGAATATATCTCAAAAAAAAAAAAAGGCTTAAAAAAAATATACAGTGGAGCAGATGTAGCTCAAGTGGTTGAGTGCCTTCTTCCTATGTATGAGGTCCAATGTTTAATCCGTGGTACCTCCTAAAAAAACCAAAAACAAACAAAAGGGAAAAACTAACTCTCATTGGGGAACTGATATAGCTCAGTGATTGAGTGCCTCCTTCCCATGCACAAGGTCCTAGGTTTAATCCCTGGTAGCTCCTAAAACAAAAAAACACCTTTTTAAAAATAGTTAAATCTGTTTAAATCAGACCCCAAACAAGGTCCACATGTCACATTTGGTTGATATGTCTCAAGTCTCTCTCTCTTTTTTTTTTTTTAACAACGGCTTTTATTTATTGAGTGCTTATTTTGCGCCAGGGGCTAAGCTAAGTGTTCTGTACTTACCTCACTGGATCCTCACAGTCACTCTGTGACATAGGTACTGCTGTTGCCAGTTCCATTTTACAGATGAGAAAACTGAATCTCAGCTTGCTCAACGCCACACAGCTAATTCGAGTCTCTTTCAGTCTATAGAATTTTCTTCCTTTTTTTTTTCCTAAATGATGGCCAGTCCTTTAAGAAACTAGGTGTAGCAGTTTCATATAGTTATGAACTCCAAAGACAGACATTGGATTATGTTTGTAAACTGGTCTATAACTGGGCATGATTAAATTATGATTAGGGCTTTGATTGGGTCACTGTCAGAAGAGTGTTGAGTCCCTGCCCCTTGGTGGGTGGGGACTCAAAGATAAAAGGCATGGCAAAGGACAGAGTTGGAGCATTTTGATGTTGGGGTTTTTAATGCTGGAGTTTGATGGGGAAGTCTTAAGCTGGAGCCCCAGGAAGTAAGCACACAGAGGAAAGAGAAGCAAGCCCCAGGAAGACAGGAACCCTGAACCCGGAGGGAAGCAAGACCTGGAAAGAAAGGAACCCAGGAAGACTGAACCCTGGCAGACGTTAATGGCCATCTTGCTCTAACTTGGAAATACACTTTTGTGAGGGAAGTAACCTCTACTTTATGGCCTGGTAACTGACAGCTCATACCCCAAATAAATACCCTTTATAAAAGCCAGCAGATTTCTGGTATTTTTGCATCAGCACCCCTTTGGCTCACTAATACACTAGGTAATGTGATCTGTAGAATTTCCCACATTCTGATGAATGATTATTTGCTGATTATAATTTTGCTGGTGTGTTTTAACATGTTTTCTCCAAACTCTTTATTTCCTGTAAACTAGAACTATAGGCTTGACGAAATTCAGGTTCAGTTTTTTGGCAAGAACACAATAGATGGTGATATGTACTTTTATTATGTCATTTTAAGATGTACATGCCTGGTTTGTGGTTACTTTGAGTAAAAACAATTTAACAAATATTTACCATAGAAAATTTAGAAATAACAAACTTAGAAAAGTAAAAAAAAATTTGAGAAAAGAAAATACATCACTCAAATTCTCATCTGTAAGTCCCTATCCCTACCTGCCTATTCACAAAATCTCAAAGGCTTGCTAAGATTCACTCATTTACTCATTTAACAAGTATTTATTGACCATCTATTATATGCAAGCACTGTTCTTAGAGACAGAAATATGACAGTGAAAAAAAATAAATTCTCTCCTCATAGAGATTACATTCTACTTGTGATAGTTGACAGAAATAAATGAAAATATATGAGAGTAAGTGCTAAAGAAAAACTAAAACAGGATAAGGGAGACATGAGTGCAATGTGTGTTTATATTCTATATAAGTTGGTCAGAAAAGGCCTCATTGAGAAGGTAATATTGGGAGTGGCTGAATTATGTGGGGAAACAAGCCATGCAACAACTGGGGGAAGAGCATTATAACACAGCAACCAGAGAAGACCAAGACTGAGCAGAGCCACGCTTGGTATTATTGAGCAAGATCGAGTAGGCCAGGATGCTCAGATTTTGGAATGATCAAGGGGGAAAGTAGTAGGAGGTAAGGTCAAAAAGGTGGCTGGGAGCTTGAGTAGGTAGGACCTTGTAGGTCATTTTTCAAGTGTATTTAACTTTTATTCTGAATGAGAGTGTCAGAAACCGATTTCTGGTAAAGTCTAGGCAGGACATCAAAGAACTGTTAACCTGGTAATGTGATAGGTATGTAGTCCTTTTCATTAAATGTTTAGATTTTTTTTCGAAAGCATCATAAGAAAAGTTTGAAAACAACGGCCTCATTGTGAAGGGTTTAGAAACACAACTCTTATAAACATGGGGTTTCTGACACAGCACAGGAAAATTAGAAATAAAAAACAAAAAACCAGCAACACCAGACTAAATCAGATGGCTGCATTTTTACTACCAGTTCTCTTTTTTATTTAGCAGAGTGACCTGGAGCCAAGCATGCTATCTGAAGCTGTTTTCTTTCACTGTCACCCATCCTACTAGACTAATCAGACAATTATGAGAATTAAATTAAATGCTACTTGGGAAAATGCTTCATAGTCTCAGATGCTTTATACAAATGTCAGTATTGTTGTTTGGATCAAACATTGCTTTTTTTTAAAAAAAAGGAACCTCAACAAAGAGAACTCTGATTTGTACCGGAATTCCTAAGATAAACTAAATATCACAAATTCTCAGTAAAGAGAAATTGGATTTAGCTATGATACCAGATGGCTTTCATTCTCACCACTGATTCAATTCTGAAATAATTATATTTCAGTATAACACAAGCAATACAAACATACTATAAATATAAACTCTGAACAGATGAAAACTCCAACATGTAAAAAGGTAATGACTGTTGAAGAAAGTTTAGAAGGAATAGAAGTAAAAACGGAAAAAATTAAAATGTGTCTCTTCTAGGGCTCTGATGAGAGTAAATTTTTTACTAAAAAGTGATTCAAATATTTTAGATACTTTTCAAACCAGGCAGTATTTTAGACTTACTGTGTATTTGCATTTTGAGCGTCTAATATGGGGTAAGTGAAATGAAAAAGAAGTTGGGAGTGAGGGCATGGTTGTATGGGGGGAAGGTTACCCACCAAGGTAAACATATCAGAATATTACTGTGAAAGTGGAAATTTTTACATAGTCATGCATAAAAAGGTAGCAATGACTACCAATTATCAGAAACAATCACTAGTAGTTACTTAGCAGCCAGTAGAAGACTCAGGAGACCTAAAAAGATGAAAACCAACCCTTTAGCTTCCACAAATAATACTGTTTCCCATCACTATCAGGAATAATTTATTAAGGCAAAACTGCAAACTGTACTAAAAACTGTTATTAAAAAAAAAAAGTGAAGTGATGAATCCATCCTAGAACTTACCATTGAAATGAGTTTAAGGTTTAAAAACTGACTAGTATGAACAATTTTGGTTTAAAAAACTAAATCTATTGCTGATAGAAAACAGATAAAAACTGGAAAACACAATAGTTGACTGAAAATGAAATGTGACATGAACTTTCATTCTTGCATCTTAAATTTTTATGTATCTGACTTTTTTTAATTGATAGTTTAATTTGCCAGAATGAGAAGGAATATTTTTATGACAGTGACCATGGAAATGTAAAATAAATGGACCCAAATGCCATATTATGAATAGCTTTTTTTTTTCTCTTGAGGACCAGGGACAAGGGCTTGAACCCAGGAACCTCATGCGTGCAAAGCCTGCACTCAACCACTTAGGCACACAAGCTTCCCTGAGTTAGTTTTTGTTGTTGTTGTTGTTTGTTTTGCTTGTTTTTTGCTATTTTGTTTTTGCAGGAGGACCAGGAACAACATCCATTCCCTGAATGACTTCTTTTAAATCACTCTTTGTAATTATATGGATTCTACAGTAAGTTTTATGGCTTTCCAAAATTAATTCCCCCCCCAAATTGTCATTTCCTGCTTTCCTGGCTCTATTGTTTCATAAACTGGGCGTAGAACAGCAAGGGAAAGGAAGGTTACTTATAAATCTTGTCTCTCTCTGAAAATATAAAACACAATTGCATTTTCTTTCATCTTATTTGACTCCAAATATGAAAAACAATTTTCATGAAGCACAAAGGAAAATCTACCTGAACTTACTTACCCTCCTTTTATGAAAGGGACATCTTTTCAGTTTATTTTTTTTAATGTTACCCACCACTCATCACCATATTAAAAAGCACTACACTATCAAAGAATCAGTTTAGTTTATTATTTAATTCACTCAACAAATGTTTATGAATGTCTACTATGTCCCAGGCACTGTTCGAGCTATTGAGAATAGAGAAGTAAACAAAACAAACAATAACTTCTGCCCTTATGGAGTGTATATTCTGTGGAGGCAGAGAAAAAAACAAATGAATAATATAGATAATAATAAGTGCTGTGTAAAAAATAAACAGGAAAGGGGGATAAAGGGCTTCAGGGTGCTACAGTTTTAAATAGGGTTGTATGGAAATGCCTCTTTGCAAAGGTGGTATTACAATCAAGAGTTGTAAGCCATGCAATTATCAGTGGAAAAGCATTCTAGGCAGAGGGACCATCAAGAGGCAGGAGAGTGTGTGGCATGCCTGAAGAACAGTAAGGAGGTCAGAATGACTAGAATGAAGGGAAGAAGAAGAAAATAAGCAATAATTCTTCTAATTTTCCTTTCTGACTTTTCTCCAAGAGATTCTGAGGTATGGCTTTTTATTTATATATTGTAGATAGAAGAGAAACTGTAGAAAGCATTAGTAACTGCTTGGGATTCTTAACCTTTCTGTGACATGGACCCCCTGTGGCAGCTGGTGAAGCTCATGGACCTTTTCTCAGAATAATGCTTTTAACACATAAAATTACATTAAGTAACTAAATTATATTGAAATAGAGTTCTATCCATAGGCTCCCAAAGGTCCTAAAGGGATTCCTGAATTCTCACAAGGGGACTTTCTGGAGTGATCAAAGTGTTCTATACCTAAATAGGGATTTGGGGTACACAGGTACATACTCAATGAGTTTGTCAAAACTTGTTAAGGGGAGCTGAAGGGCTCAGTGGTTGAGCAACAGCTTCCCACATACAAGGTCCTGAGTTCAATCCCCAGCCCCAGTACCTCAAAAACAAACAAACAAAAAACTCACTAAGTTGCACACCTAGAGAATGGGAGTAGCTCAGTGGTTTAGCACCTATTTCCCATGTACAAGGTCCCAGGTTCAATCCTCAATAAATTCCTTAAATTGTACCTCAATTAAAAACAAAACAAACATAAAATCAACCCTAAACACCCTAGTCTCCTCTTCATTTTATAGATGAAGAAAAACAAAGGCTTACTCAAAGAATCAGAGAGACCTGTTAAAGGCTTTGAAGACTTCTAGTGTTCTTATATGTACAGGGCTAATTCCACTCAAAAGTTCTCCCAAAGACCTACCCTCTCACAGACATGATTTTATCGTGCCATTATGAATTACATCCATTCCATGTTATTATGCTAGTTTTAGAGCTGGAATAAAAGCCCAATAGCCACTTAATCCAATCTAGATTCCTGCCTCAATGCAGAACCAATCATGATTGTCTGTAGATTAGGAAAGAGGAAACTATGTGTGTGTTAAAGTGTGAAGTAAAAGGGAGGGAATAGGGGAGCTGATGTGGCCCAGTGGATGAGTACTGCCTTCCCACATATGAGATTACTGAGGGAGAAGAGGCAGAGTGAAGAGAAAGGAGTAATTCTCCTTATTTTTAAAGCTCTTAAGTTAAGAAAAGCAGCAACTTTAGTAGCCTGATGTTAAAGGTCTTATAAATTTTTTCTCTCTAAAACTTCTATTCATTTGCATAGGACATCACCATATAAGGAATAATCACAAAGTAATAAAATCTATTGACTCACCAGATTGGACACTCTAAGATTTTCTGCATAGCATTAAGGACATTTTGTACTTCTTCAATGCGAGCCATAGATAAATCCATTTCTTTCTGTTCCACTGAACTTTAACACAAACATTAAAATGTATATATACAACTTATTTTAAAAGGTTGATAAAAAAACAGCTTAAATTTATGTCATTTTTAAAATAAGAGAAACATAAGATTAAAGTGTTTTAAAATTGTATCTATCAACCATACAGCTAATGACAAAAGCCCATACTTAAAAACATTTTTTTCTAAAAATTGCCTTTTTAACTAGACAGTTTAAATTCTCTATTTTCTTTATATATAGCCTCCACCTCCCTTCTTTTGGTACTTTCCTTTATTCATGAAAGTGAAATCTACAGTGAAGTGACTGATTGGGTGGTAGCCTCAGCTTTTTCCAATCATTTTGGCTGTTTTATTTATTTAAAGCCAAAACCAACAACAAAAACAAACTCACCTAACGCTCCCCACCCCTACTATACCCTAGTGTTTGGAATTCATCTGCACTCATCGCAGGATCCTCCTTAGGCATATCCCAGCCAGCAGCACCTGCTACCACCAGCGCCCCTATACTTCCCTTTCCTCCATTTCTTGTTCCTTCTCTGAAATGCACATGGATCCAGTTCTTAAGGATATTCCTTCTCACAAAACCCTGTCTCTTCCTCAGAGTACTTTTCCAAGGTAGATTTCTGCCCCCTTTCTTCCTCAGGACCCTCCACTCCCTATCATACCAGCCCATTACATTCCCTATCGTCAGGATTCCCTCTTGGGCACACCCAGCCCCCTTTATTATCCTCAGTGTTTCCCACCTCCGGTGACCCACACTTGCCCTTTCCTTAGGATTCCCCCACACTCAACGTCTTAACGCGCCTCAGGATCCCGCCCCGCCCCCTGCCCTGCCAGATAAACACTGATCTTTCAGGCCTCTCCTTAAGAGTCCTCTCTCCCTAGACCAGTTTCCCGACTGATTCCCGCAGGACCCTTCTGGGCGCCTCTCCCTGTCCCGGGACACTCTTACCCTTATCCAGAGCAAAGGGTCCGGGCTCCCTGGGCCCGATGGACCCGTTATCGGAACACTTTTCGTACTGTACTAGGTCCAGAAAGCGTCAGCGAGCCCACGCCGCGCAGTCGCAGTTTCAATTTATCTGCAATTCCCGCGCTTTTCTGTTGTCACGGAAACGGGCTGCTGCGGCTGAGCGAGAGCCTCTCAGAATACGAGAACGAGACTCGTAAACGGAAGGGCGGAGCACATCTCTCGGGGCTCGCGATTGGCCACCCATTCTTTCTCCGCATTACGTAATTAAAAAGAGCCGGAAGAAAAAGAATTCTCGCCGTGTTTTCAATTAGGTGCCCGCCCTCTCGCTTCTACGCTTTAAGTTTCGGGTTTATTACGTCACAGTAATTGCTGTACGAGGAACGGAATCGTTACCTGAGGCCTGAATACGGGCACAAAATAGTGCCCAAAACAGTGGCAAGAAGAGGCCCCATATCCCCACCCTTTCCGCCCCAATGGAAGTCTCCAGTTTAGGTAAATAAAAGGATTGTAGGGAAAAAACTACAATTTCCAGCATGCATTGCCAAACCAAAGGCTTTAGCCACAGTGTTCCTTGGAAACTATAGTCTTATGGAGAGGAGCCTGGAAGCGGGCGCAATTCTCACGGAAACCCAGTTGATAGATTGGAGACCTCCGCGCGCTTATGGATGTCAACGTCTTTGCATTTCGCATCTGTATGCTAAAGAACCCACAAGTCCTAGGAAGACTACAATTCCCATCCAGCTCCACGAGTCTCGGGCTAGTAATCCGCTAAGGTCAGTGACCTGAAAAAAACGCAGCGGGCCCAAAATTTACCCAGGAAGGGGAAATCTGCTCTGACCCAAGTCTGCGACCCGTAGTTCCGCCCCTCTCCTACAGTGTTTGTTGTTGTGCAGTTAGAGCTGCTCCAGCCCCGCCCTGCCATCGGAGCTCCGGCCAATCAATGGGGTGGCAGTTTTGAGGGACGAGTGGGAAACGCCAATCATCTTGTACGAAACTCAGAAACGGAGGACTAGGCCCTGTCTCTCTCCGCCATATTAGATTCACCCCGCCGAGATAGCCTCCGCTTTGGCAGCGAACGGTGCTTAACGCTGGCCTCCGGCAGGCGCCCCCCGGGGGCGAGAAGCTGGTAAGGTAGCGGCTGTGGTGCTTGGAGGTGGGGTCATGTCAAAATAAGAGGGCTTGAATAGGTAGAGGTTCAAGGGAAGAACCTTGCAAAAGGAGAGGGGCTACTCATTCCGTGTGTGGGGGCAGTCCGTCTTTTCAGAAACCTGATAAGAGAGTCGTTCGTATTCCAAGGGACCGAGAGGGGCAGATGACACCGGAGAAACGGAGGTCGGTAGCTCAGAACGCCTCTTTTATGCTGATGGGAAGCCGAGACCATCCCAGCCCAGTCCCCACCTCAAAGAACCCCTCCGTAGGCAAAGAAAATGAGAGCTTACTTAGGGGGTGGTCTTGGGGTTGCGGGATACCAGGAACCAATAATTGGACGACTAGGATCAAGTCTGCCAGAAACAGGGGAAAAAAGAAAGAAAAAAGGCTCTATGCTCTTCACCTTATCCCCCCGCTCTTTTTGAGAACCTGGTAAAGAGGTCTCTTTGGTCAGGGACCTCCAGTTTTGGAAAAGCACTATTTTTCTCTTTTGTGAGACATCCACCTTTCAGGGCACACTTTTTTTTTCCCCTTGTTTATTTTTCATATTTTATTTTAAAGCCCGGTTAGCTTATTCAGGCTTCTGGTGGAAACAGTAACCAAAGCTCAGGCTCCCAATTATAGGTCTGCTTCATTAAAGGGATATTTAGAACTGATCAAACTGGCATAGAGGAAAGGTGACTTGTGCCAAGCAAAGGTGTGTCTGGAGCATGAATTTATAATAAGGTCAGTTATGAAAGCTGCTTGACTGCACAGGCTATAAACCTATAGGGGCAGATAAGGCTAACCATAACTTTGGTATTTTCACAAAAATTCAAGATTAATGTCTTGCTGAAAGTGTTGACAATAGAAGCCAAACAGATAGGCAGTTCTTTATGAAGACCTGGATATGATCCAGCTAAACTAAAATCCCTCACTTCCTGTTTTCTCCCCATCAACAGACTATCTGGATGAGCTCCACGGTTCCTAAACTAATTTTTAATTGTGTAATTTGAGAAAAGGAGAGAAAGATTAGTTTCCTTTTGGGCCCTCAACAGTGTGGAACTTTGCTTCTTAGAGGTTGGAAACTATTTTAATGTATCCACTGTTGGCAGGCTGAATCAGTCACTTCCTTTCTCTGATTTTTTTGCCCAAGTTCCTGGGGAGTTTTGCAGAGATTTTGTCCAAATTTTAAGGACCCTGAGAATTGCATTCCACATGATTGAATTCTAAATATCAGTAAGATTAGTACTAAAAACTATTTTGGTGGTGAACTTGGCTCCAGGTAGAGACAAAGAGTGGAGAAGTTGGGGGATAATTGTCTTTGGGTTTAGAAAAAATATCCCTGATCCTTGGAGAGTTCAAAGTTGTTTTTAATGATGTCAGTTGCATTGCTTCACAGGGCACTGTATAATGCTGTGGAAAACCTATTTTAGGTTCTAAAGACTTTATAATGTTTTATATTTTTAAAATATTTTCAAAGAACTTGCACAGACATTTTTTGTTTGATCTTTCTGAGGACATTATGAGGTAGGCAAAGCAGAAATATTAGACCTTTTTTTTTTTTTTTTTTTAACAGATAAATGAACTGAAGCTCAGAGGGTTAAACTTGCTCAGTTATATGGCTAGTAACTTGGTAGAGCTGTGTCTGTGACCCAGGTCTTCTGACTCCTTGTGCTGCCCCATTACAGAGTAAACTCCTGAGATTTAATCTTGTTGGTTTATCTCTTGTGCTCGGAGAGAAACTCACTTTTTGTAGTTTCTCATTAAATACTTGTTGATGAATATATTTAAGAGCTGACTTTTTCTACTACATTCAAGTTTAAATTTAAACTTAAGCTATTTTTTCATAACGATGCTAAAAATCCTTAATTAAAAACAAACTGGGGGAACTGATTTGGCTCAACGGATGGAGCGTCTGCCTACCACATGGGCGGTCCAGGGTTCAAACCCAGGACCTCCTGACCTGTGTGATGAGCTGGCCCACGCACAGTGCTGATGCACGCGAGGAGTACTGTGCCATGCAGGGATGTCCCCCGTGCAGGGGAGCCCCACGCTCAAGGAGTGCGCCCCGTAAGAAGAGCAGCCTGCCCAGGAGTGGTGCCGCACATATGGAGAGCTGACGCAGCAAGATGATGCAATCAAATGAGACACAGGGGAAGCAGACTTGGCCCAGTGGTTAGAGCGTCCGTCTACCACATGGGAGGTCCACAGTTCAAACCCTGGGCCTCCTTGACCCGTGTGGAGCTGGCCCATGCTCAGTGCTGATGCGTGCAAGGAGTGCCCTGCCATGCAGGGGTGTCCCGGCGTAGGGGATCCCCATGCGCAAGGAGTGCGCCCGGTAAGGAGAGCCACCTAGCGGGAAAGAAAGTTCAGCCTGCCCAGGAATGGTGCCGCACACATGGAGAGCTGACACAACAAGATGACGCAATAAAAAGAAACACAGATTCCCATGCCGCTGACAACAACAGAAGCGGACAAAGAAGAACATGCAGCAAATAGACACAGAGAACAGACAACTGGGGTAGGGAGGGGAAGGGGATAGAAATAAAATAAAATGAAATAAAATAAAATAAATAAATAAATAAGAGACACAGAACACAGATTCCTGGTACCGCTGACAAGAATACAAACTGACACAGGAAAACAGACACAGTGAATGGACACAGAGAGCAGACAACTGGGGGAGGGGGGGAATAAATACAACATAAATCTTTAAAAAACAAAAACTGACCAGAATAAATATTTGATAACTATTAAGGGATTATTGTTCATTTTTTAGGTGTGACAATGGTATTGTGGATGTTTTTCTAAAGTCTCCTTTTACAAATACACAATTATTTATGGTTGAAATGGATGTCTGTCAAAAAGAATCAAAATAATCTAGTAGGGAAGGGGTATATATGTAACAAGATTGGCCCTGAGTTGATAATTGTCAAAGTTGGGTGATGGGTCCATAAGGGTTCATTATACTAGTCTCTCTACTTTGGTATAGATTTGAAATTTCCTGTAATAGATAACTGGTTTTTAGTTTTAATTAGGTTAATATAGTATGGTTAAAACATTACCTATGATGAATCAAGTATCAATGGGGGTGGAGTAGAGTTGTTGGAGCTAGATGTTCATTGCTTTCCACTTTTTGTATGTTTGAAATTTCCCATGGAAAAAAAAAACAGCGACTCAAAAAACATGCACCTGGGGAGCTGATGTGGCTTAGTGGTTGAGCACTGGCTTCCCACATAAGAGATCCCAGGTTTCATTCCTGGCCCTGGTACCGCAAAACAAAAAAACAAAAAACCCATGAAACTGATTAAAGGGTATTGAATGCTACCCCTGTGTAGTTTCTTGCTTAGTGTTTTGGCCTCTAATATCTTCATTACTTAGAAAGAAAGTTTTTACTTAACAGATTAGTTTTAAACCACCTGTTAGATTACAAATTCCATAAGAACAGAGACATCATCTCTCTTGTTCCCTGCTGTGTCCCCTTTGCCTAACCCATATTAGGTGCTCAGTAGTATTTGTTGAAGAACCGAATGTTTATGAAATTTATAGAACCCTTTCTAATATGTTTCTCTCTCTCACTGCCCCCCTCAACTCTAGCCCTACAGCATGGAACTGCAAGTTACTCTAAACGTGACTTTTAAAAATGAAACTCAAAGCTTTCTGGTTTCAGATCCAGAAAATACAACTTGGGCTGATGTTGAAGCTATGGTAAGTGTTATGTTGTTTTGTTTCGCCATCATTTAAGTATAGATATTTTTTCCAAAGGTAGCTCTTTTTCACTGTTGTTTCATAGCTGTAAAGTTTGTCATAGTTACCATTTCTGGGCCTTTTGGAAAATTGTTTTTGACAAGAATTCAGTGTTCATGTAGGAGATGTGGCCAGATAAAGGGACCCTAAACTTAAGTCCGTTTTGAAGAGTTTAGAAAGGGGTAGGTAAAGTTACTTCTTTAAGTGAGATAGGATTTAGAAACCTGTTAATTTTACAGACAGTTTGAGGAATGAATTGGAATGGGCCCTTCTCCATCCAGACCCAGGGGGAATGTTCTCTTTCCTGAGAGCAGATACGTTACTGTTGTTTGTGAACTGTGAAGATTCTAACCTGTGTTTTGCAAGAGCTGATTGATTGTTTTTATTGCAAGGTCAGAGGTTGAGTATCTCAAAGTAGAGCTGAATAACTCCCACAGATGCAGACAGCAGTTCATCTGTTCCTTTTTGGTTAATGCTTTTCCTCCTCTTGGTTTGCCCTTTGTACTCTTTTATTTTTGTTTGGGTTGCTGTGGTGACTGTTTTACTCCTGTGTGATTTTGTTTAACTAAAGAAACCCTTTGGCAAAAACCTACTTTAACTTGGTTATATGAGATGGTAACTAAAAAGAAAAGATCTGGAGCTGACCTTAAAAGATGGTATGGGCTAGTCTTCTACCTTATAGCAAATACCTTTTCATATTGTCATAGACAGATAGCTCTCCAGAAAAAAGTTGGATTTTGTTTGTCAAATAATCTGAAAATCAAACACTGTTATCCTTTTTTCTGGTTGTTAAATTAACTTACAGCCTGCCCTTTTTTTTTTTTTCTTTCAAGGTTTAAATTATAAAAGTAATACATACCCATTTTAAGACATGAAACAATCCATATATGTATAAAGGTTAATATTCCTCCATTCCCCTCCCCTCCATTCCTACCTCTTTCAGTAAACCAGTGTTAACAGCCTACATTTTCATGTTCATAACTACTTACATTTTCGTAATCATAAACACATCATACTAGGATCATACTATAAGCATTATTTTGCCACTTTCTTTTCTCATTAAACATTATATTACAGACATAGTTCTGAATCAACATGAGGATCAAAGCTCATTCTTTTTAAAGCTATACAGTAAATAGCATAAATAGATGGTTCCCTGTTTTGTTTTGTTTTTTTGACACTACAAAATAAGCTGCAGGAGATAGCACTTTGTACATGTAATCTTTTTTTTTTTCCTTTCCCCCCCTCCCCCGCCCCAGTTGTCTGTTCTCTGTGTCCATTTGCTGTGTGTTCTTCTTTTTTCCACTTCTGTTGTTATCAGCAGCACGGGAATCTGTGTCTCTTTGTTGTTGCATCATCTTGCCGTGTCAGCTTTCCACGTGTGCAGCGCCATTCCTGGGCAGGCTGAACTTCTTTCATGCTGGGGGCTCTCCTATGGGGCGCTGGGGGCTCTCCTATGGGGCGCACTCCTTGCGCGTGGGGTTCCCCTACGCAGGGGACACTCCTGTGTGGCATGGCACTCCTTGTGCGCATCAGTACTGTACGTGGGCCAGCTCCACATGGGTCAAGGAGGCCCGTGGTTTCAACCACGGACCTCCCATGTGGTAGACGGATGCCCTATCCCCTGGGCCAAGTCTGCTTCTCTGTACATGTAATCTTATGCACTATTGTGTAGATAGATTTCCCAAAAGTGAGATTAATGAGTCACAAGTTATGTGATTTTAAATTTTAATATTGCCAGATTGGTTTGCAAAACAATTTTAAAAACTGAAAGAAATACATGATCGCACCCTGAATTCTTGACAATACTAGACGTGAGGACTTTAAAAAAATTTTTGCCATTCCAATGCGATGACATCTCATTGTTTTAATTTACATTGTTCTAACTACCAGTGAGGTTGAACATCTTTTCACATTTGTTAGGCATTCTGATTTCATAAATGTTCTGTGTATTTAATTTTTATGTAGTGAAATATATCTTTCCTTTTCTTAATGACTTCTAGGTTTCTGGCTCAACTTGCATTTTCAGTGTCTTAGTCATATGTATATTTCATTTGCAGGTAAAAGTTTCATTTGATCTGAACACTATTCAAATAAAATACCTGGATGAGGAAAATGAAGAGGTAAACTATATATGGTACCCATTACCAGGTATCTAGAATAGGGATCTTATTTCTCAAGAGTGATGTGGGGCTCAAAAAAAGTTTAAAATAGTGTCTGTCTCACTTAATGCAGTGACTTGAATATGTTTGGTAATTGCATGTTCTAAGCAGAATTGTGGATCTGAAATGGGGTTGAGAAATAGGAAGCAACAATTGAAGAAAATCTGAGAAATAACTAAAAATTGTATAGTGATCACAACTTCAAATATTGTACAAGCTGCCATTTAGTTTGTAATAATAAAAATGATAATGGCTAATGTTTATTGGATGGTTACAGTGTGTCCATTTAACAAAAACAATATATATTAAGTACATTATGATCTCTCTTTTGTCCGTGAGAAAAATGAGGCATGGAGAGGTTAAGTAATTTGCTCAAGGCATACAGCTTGGAAGTAGGGGAATAAAGGTTCAATCTATACTTTCTGGCTCCAGAGCCCAGGCTCCTAATCATCTATTCTGCTTAATTTACCTAAAATAAAGGAGGACACAGTAGTTAAGCAATAAAATTCCTTAATTATTATTTATGACAAATTTGTGGTACTGGAAAAGCTGAAACCCTCACCTAGAATTTTGTGCCTATCTTGTGATGCTGATCTTAGTAATAGAAATGCTCAATTGATGAGATACTTATACTTCACTGTTGTTTTTTTTATTTTGTAGGTATCCATCAACAGTCAAGGTGAGTTCCTGAAAGAACCTGTTCAGCTTTACTTAAAAAGCCTTATCTGTTCATGGGCGTAGACATTTCCATTTCTGTACAAACCCTATAGCAATATTTATTTTGCAGTAGAATTTGGTGTATAGTAAATTGACATTGCACTCATTCATCCTTGACCCTTAAGTAAAAGATTTCTATTATATAGCAGGTTTTTGGGTTTTTTTAAAAGATTTATTTATTTCTCTCCCCTTTACCCTCCCCCCACCGTTGTCTGCTCTCTGTGTCCATTCACTGTGTCTGCTTGCACCCTCGGCGGCACTGGGAAACTGCGTCTCTTTTTTGTTATGTCATCTTGCTGCATCAGCTCTCTGTGTGTGCAGTGCCACTCCTAGGCGGGCTGCACTTTTTTCACGCGGGGCAGCTCTCCTTGCATGTGGGGCAACCCCACGCAGGGACACCCCTGCGTGGCACAGTACTCCTTGCACACATCAGCTCAGCGCATGGGCCAGCTTACCACAAGGGTCAGGAGGCCCTGGGTATCGAAACCTGGACCCTCCCATATGGTAGGCAGACACTCTATCAGTTGAGCCACATCTACTTCCCTAGCAGGTTTTTGTTTGTTTGTATATTTTTTGAGGCACCGGGGCCAGGATTGAACCCAGGACCTCATATGTGGGAAGCTGGCACTCAACCACTGAGCCACATTGGCTCCCCTGAGTTGGTTTTTTGTTTGTGTGTTGTTGTTTTCTTTTTTTTAGGAGGTACTGGGAACTGAACCTGGGACCTCCCATGTGGGAAGCAGGCGCTCAACCACTTGAGCCACATCTGCTCCCCAGTTTTTTTTAATATAGGATGGTGTCTTGGAATGGTTCTTAAGGACAGTGTTAATGAGAATTTCTTTTGTATTTGAAATGCTGATCCTTTGTAAATTATATGCATCTCAGTTTGACCCATATAATTTGTTTCTTGGTGTTGTGTCTATCTCTGACTTGGTATATGTGTTAGTGTCCATTTATAAACAAGTTGTATTCCAAAAGCTTATTCGTATGATGGTTCAGAGAGTGGAGTTTCCCACAGGAACAATGTTATAAATGAAGGTAAGGCTCTCAGGCTAGCCCTAAAAAACTTATTTTAACAAACTGAAATGACCCTGAGCTTCACTAAGCCTAGTGTGAGGGAAGTGGGTTGAGGTTTTGTAACTGGAGCAAAGAGAGAAGGATTTAAGGGGGAGAACTATCTGTGGTAGCTTCTGTTTGGAGTGGGATGAGATGGGAGTTTGTTAGCAAAAAGGTAGTAACTTTCATATATAAGGATTGTAAGCTAAGAATTCTTAAAAGTCAGGATTGCCTGTGCTTACTACAATCTTTTGTGCTGATGAAGAAATGTCACAGTATGCATTTTTTGTCCTTTTAGGAGAATATGAAGAAGCCCTGAAGGTAATGACTATTTTGTCTTGTTTTCCAATTAAATTTTTAATGTTAATTGCCTAAACATGAACCTGAATTGCATTAGCCATGGGTAGAAACTTATGAATATATTGGGAACAGGTGTAGCTCAGTGGTTGAGTGTCTGCTTCCCAAGTATGAGGTCCTGGGTTCAATCCCTGATACCTCCTAAAAAAACAAAAATACAAAAGCTGTCTGAAAAGATGCTTTCCAGGTCACATTTTTCATCTCCTGTCACTCTATTCCCTACGGTATTGTATTTGGTTAGCTGGGGTATTGTCAGAATGTTAAAATATAATGTGAGGAGATTTAAGATATAAGCCATACCGTTGCATACAATCTCTTGTTTAAGTCACTGATGGATTAGGTCATTCTTTGAGGTCACTTGTTTCTGGTGCGCCAGTTTCTCCTTTCATTACCACCTTTGTACTTAGGGTTTTATGGTAAGGTTTGACTATCCTTTATGAACTTACAGTCCAAGATTAAGCTATTTTCCATAATTGCTTTTGATCTAGGGAAAGAAAGGCAAGATTTTTTTCTAATTGGGAGCTGCATATACCCTTTTGGACTTCTGGTCAAAACTTATTCTGTGTATCATTGTTTCAACAGCTTAGTCTTCCTGGGTTTTACTTACTTACCAGCTAGACTCTCAGTTTTGAACATACAGGCTTTCCTCAGTTTCCCTTAGTAGTGATACCCATTTTTGTTCTTAATTTCTCATTTCTCTTTCCCTCTGCTCCAGTTTTCCTGTTGTCTTATTTCCTCTCTGCTTTTAAGCTATTCTAATATATGTTGTTCCCCTAACACTTTTGTCTAACTCTTCGTGACTTTTCTCTCTTGCTATTCTCAGAAGATACAGTAGTTTCACTAAAGTCTCCTTCAGTCTTTGTAACTCTTCTGCCTTTCCTGCAGCCACTATTATTAGCTCACCTGATCCAGCCATGAAGTTCCTCGAAGTCTAGAGTTGATTTTAAGCTTTACTTGCCATGAGAAGCAAGACTTTATACATTTTCATGTAGTACTATATAGTAATTAAAATCCTCTTTATAAATTTTGGTATATTACATTGAATTCATTTCTTGAGCATTTTTTTTTTCTCAGACCATCTCAAACATTTTATTGACAACTTCTTGGTAGTTTATGGTCTACAACAGGAATTAAAAAACGAAGGCCTGTGGGCTGGCTGGCTGCTTTGTAAATATTAATAGTTTTATTGGAACACAGCCATGCCTGTATGTTTATATATTGTTTTTTGCTTTTGTACTACAATAGCAGAGTTAAATAGTTGTGATAGAAACCGTAGGGCCCACAAACCTGAAATATTTACTCTCCCTGGCCTTTAAAAAAAAAAGTGTGCTGACCCATGGTCTAGAATGATAGCTTTCAACTTTTTGGCCATGGCATGCTTTTCTAAAATGGCATAAGAAGTCTAATGTGTAAAAATAAATCAAAGGATAGTGGTTCTGGAGACTTCCAGGAAGATGTCAGATGAGAGAGACACAGGACACACATTTCTCCCAGAAAAATAGCTAGAGGACAGGCAGAAATGGCCTGTGAAAATAATATTCTAGGGTTTAGGACACCAGAGGATGGCTGGACACCACCCAGAAGAGAGGCAGTACAGGAAAAGAATCTTGACGAAAAGACTGTGTAGAAGCTACAGCTGCAACCTCCAGCACCCTTCCCTCCAAACTCTAAGCAGATAGCTTAGAATTCTCTGTTTCCTCTGGCTGGCAGCTATGTACGGAGGGACCATAGGGAACCACCTTATCAGGTATCAGCTTTTGGCCAGCAAGTTTGGTCTTCTGTGTCCCACAAGCACTTCCAAGCCCAGTGGGGCCCGCATCATTTGCCTTGAGTGCCTTCATGGGATTAAAGAGATGCGACCTTCTCTACTTACCAGGACTGATTGTTGAAGATGCAGAGGGAATGTAATTATTTCTGAAAAAGTTTGAATTGTGAGGTTTTAAATAGCCCTAGACAGGATCCTCTGCCATATTGTTGCTGTCCATGTTGGAGTGAACACCTGAAGGATGAGACTTTGAACTGAGAGGGCTGCCAAAGAGCACCATCTGCTGGCAAACCAAGGAAGTGCATGTGAGGAACTTAAGCTTTTTCAAGTCTTTGTAGCCTCCTTCCCCAGGCTCATTGAAAGCGGATCTGCAACCCATTACTGGGCCCATGGCCCAGATTTGAGCAACTAACAGGGACAATCCTAAAGACCTTGAACAGGTTGAACCAAGAATCAAAGAACTGCGGTAACACACAGCCTCCTGCCATTAAACTCCTATGAAAAGGAGAGAAATTGAACCAGAGTAAACTCATCATCATAATCAGATGGCTAGACATCAGCAATAAATTATAAGCCATACTGAAAAAATAGAAGAAATGGCCCACGGGGGCAAAAAGACAGTAGTGTGATATAACTAGGATACTGAAAGAGAAAAATTGCTAGCCAAGAATTCTTTATCCAGCAAGATTGTCCTTCAGATATGAGGGTGGGTTTAAAATATTCACAAATGAACAGAAACCAAGAGAGTTTGTAAAAAAGATTCTACCTTTGCAGGAAGTATTAAAGGGAGCCTTATAACCTGAAGGAAAGACAGGAGAGAAAGGCTTGGAGGAGAGTATAGTAGGTAACATTAGTAGAAAGGATAACCAAAAGAGTAAAAATATGAAAATAAGACATGACATGAAGGCCAAAGAAAAAAATGGTGGAAGTAAATAATGCGATTAGAGTAATAATTGAATGTGAATAGATTAAACTTCCTATATCAAAAGATATAGGGAGCGGATATGGCTCAAGCAGTTGAACGCCTGCTCCCACATGGGAGGTCCTGGGTTTGGTTCCCAGTGCCTCCTAAAAAATATATTAACAAGCAAAAACAAACAAACAGAACAACTCAGGGGAGCCAATGTGGCTCAGTGGTTGAGCACCAGCTTCTCATATAGCCAGCTTCCCACATATGAGGTCCTGGGTTCAAACCCCAGCTCTCGGTACCTAAAAAAAAAAAAAGATTTAGACTTAGAGAATGGATAAAAAGAAATGAGCCATCCATATTTAGTCTGCAAGAGACTCACCTTAGACCCAGGGATACAAATTGGCTGAAAGTGAAAGGTTGGAAAAAGATACTCCATGCAAACAGTAACCAAAAATAAGCAGGGGTAGCTATACTAATATCGGACAGAACAGACTTAGACCTGGACTGAAGCTGACTTTTGATTCATCCTTCTCATCTAACACTGGCAGGGCGGGGAATGCTAAAATCCAGACAGGATACAAGCGGGAGCACATCAACCTGGGCTGCAACACAGATTTTGCCAGGCTTTCAATCCAGGGTGTTCCAGTCCTGGGTTGTGAGGGCTGGCTGACTGACTACCAGATGAATTTTGAGACCGCAAGGTCCCAAGTGACACAGAACAGTTTTGCTGTTGATTACAAGACTGATTAATTCTAGCTTCACACTAATGTGAATGATGGGACAGAGTTTGGTGACTTCATTTAACAGAAGGTGAACAAGAAGTTGGAGATTGCTGTCAATCTCACCTGGACAGGAGGAGACAGTAACACCCATTTTTTTTGGAATAGCAGCCAAGTATCAGATTGACCCTGCCCATTCTTCTCAGCTAAAGTGAACAAATCCAGCTTGATAGGTTTAGGATACACTCAGACCCTAAAGCCTGGTATCAAACTGACACTGTCATCTCTGCTGGATGGCAAGAATGTCAATGGTAATGACTGCAAGTTTGGTCTAGGACTGGAACTTCAAGCATAAATGAATACTGTACAAATCATTTATTTTTTTTCATTTACAAGTCATTTCCTTTTTTAAAGATTTATTTTTTTATCCCTCCCCCATTATTTGTGCTCACTGTCTGCTCTCTGTGTCCATTTGTTGTGTGCTCTGTGCGTTTGCTCATCTTCTCTTTAGGAGGCACCAGGAACCAAACCCAGAACACCCCCTGCCCTGCTTCCATGTGATAGGCGGGAGCTCAGTCACACGAGCCACATCCACTTCCCACAAGTCATTGAATTTTAAACTATTTTGCAGCATTGCCACATTCAGATTTAGTATCCATTTTATTCCCTCTCAGGTTGTGGTTTTGGACTCTTGTACCAGAGTATGAAAGAGCTTCTAAGAGCTCCAGCTGCAAGCTGGGAAGAGCCTCTATGACTATAATCACATGACGACAACACTCAGAATCTAAATTGGACTTCTGTTGTATTTGCACCACTCAGTTTATTTTTAGCAGTTTAATGGATACATTTTAGAGTCTTCATTTTGTGTGGAATTAGATCATCCCTTTCAAATGCTGTAGTTAACATCACAAAATAAAACTTAAATAAAATATTGAAACAAAAAAAAAGAAAACCAACAAAACCAAAAGCTTGTTCTTTGATAAGAACAATAAAATTAACATACCCTTAGCTAGACTACCAAAGATAAAAAGAGAAGATGCAAATAAATAAAATGAGAAATGAAACAGGGAGAAGTCACAGCTAACTCAACAGAAATAAAAAGGATCATAAGAGCATATTATGAGAAACTGTGCCAACAACCTAGACAACCTAGATAAAATGGACAAATTCCTAGAAATGCACAACCTACATTGATTTGACAAGAAACACAAGAACTCAACAAACCACATTAGCAGTGCTCCAAAATGCGGTGAATGTACCACACTAATGAAAGAAGTTGTTGATGTGGGAGGAGTGGGGGGTGTGGGAAATGGGGTGTATGGGAACCTCTTTTATTTTTTAATATAACATTTTGTGTGATCTATGTATCTTTATTTTTTAAAAATAAAGAGGTTGAGAGGAGCAGATGTAGCTCAGTTGTGGAGCACATGTTTCCCATGTACAAGGCCTCCGGTTCAATACCTGGTACGTCATAAAAAAGTAATAAATTTTAAAAATAAAAAATTTAAAAATTAGAGAGATTGATAGTCATCAAAAATCTCCCAACAAAGAAAAGTCCAGGACCAGGTGGCTTCACAGGTGAATTCTACCAAGCATTTCAAAAAGAACACCAACCTGTTTAAACTCTTCCAAAAAATTGAAGAGGGGGGAAAACTACCCAACCATTTTATGACACCAACATCACCCTAATACCAAAGCCAGACAAATATACCAGAAAAGAAAGTTACACAACAGTCTCTTATGAACATAGATGCAAAAATTCTCAACGAAATACTTGGAAATAGAATCCAATAACATATTAAAAGAATTTTACACCATGACCAAGTAGGATTTATTTCTGATATGTAAAGCTGGTTCAACATAAGAAAATCAATTAATGTAATATACCACAATAACAAATTAAAGGAAAAAACCCACATGATGATCTCAATTGATGCAGAAAAGGCATTCAACAAAATCCAGCATCCTTTCTTGATAAAAACACTTGGAAAGATAGGAATAGAAGGATATTTCCTCAGTATGATAAAGGACATATATGAAAAACCCATAGCCAACATTGTCCTCAATGGGGAAAGGTTAAAAACTTTCCCTCTAAGATTGGAAACAAGACAAGGATACCCACTGTCACCACAGATTGGAAACAAGACAAGGATACCCAAACTGTCACCACTGTTATTCATTATTGTGCTATAAGTTCTAGTTAGATCAGTTAGTCAAGAAAAAATAAAGTAGAAGGCATCTAAATAGGAAGAGAGAAAGTAAAACTCTCACTGTTAGCAGATGACATGATCCTCTATTTAGTAAATTCTGAAATGCCTACAACAAAACTACCTGAGCTAATAAGTGAGTTTAGCAAAGTGGCTGGCTACAAGAGCAACACAAAAAAATCAGAAATGTTTCTGTACACTAGTATTGAACAATCTGGGGAGGAAATCGGGGGAAAAATTCCATTTGCAATAGCAACAAAAAGACTTAAATACCTAGGAATTAATTTAACCAAAGATGTTCAGGACCTGTATTGAGAAAACTATAAACCAGTGCTAAAAGAGATCAAAGACCTAAACAAACGGAAAAACATTCTGCATTCATGGCTTGAAAGACTAAATATCGTGATGATGCCAATGTTATCCAAACTGATTTATAAGATTATATGCAGTACCAAACAAAATTCCAATAGTCTACTTTACAGAAACAGAAAAAGGAATTACCAAATTTATTTGGAAGGGAAAGTGCATCTGAATAGCCAAAAGCATCATAAAAAGGAAAAGTGTGATGTGGGAGGACATTCACTGCCTGACCTTGGAACATAATGAAGCTACATTGGTCAAAACAGCAAGGTATTGGCATAAAGATAGACACATTGATCAGTGGAATAGAATTGAGAATCCAGAAATAAACCCTCACCTCTATGGCCAGCTGGGTTTTGTTTTATTATTATTTATTTCTCCCTATCCCCTAATTGTTTGTACTTGCTGTGTCTGTTCATCTTCCCTGTTTCTTTAGGAGGCACCGGAAACTGAACCCAGGACCTCTGATGAGGAAGAGAGGCACCTAATCACTTGAGCCACCTCTGTTCCCTGCTTTGTTTTGTCTCATGTTTTTCTTCTTATGTCAGCTTGCTGCACCTACCTATGGCGTCAGCCCGCTGTCTTGCTTGTCATCTTTAGGAGGCATCAGGAACCTCTGCTCCCTGCTTTGTTGTGTCTCTTAATAAGGTTTTTTTTCCTTCTTGTATCTCTTGTTGCATCACATTGTGTCAGTTTGCCACGCCTTCCTGTTGCTCTGTTTTCTTTAGGAAGCACTGGAAATTGAACCACAGATCTCCCATGTGGTAGGTGGGAGTTCAGTCATTTGAGCCACATCCATTTCCCTGGCCATCTGGCTTTTTACAAACCTAGCAAGCCAGGTTTATTGGGACAAAACAGTTTTTCAACAAATGGTTCTTTGAGAACTAGATGCCCGTAACCAAAAGAATGAAAGAGGGCTCCTGTCTTACTCCCCATACAAGAATCAACTCAAAATGGATCAGAGACCTAAATATAAAAGCCAGGGCCATAAAACTACTAGAAGAAAATGTAAGGAAACATCGTCACGATTTTGTGGTGGGAAGTGGATATGGTTCAAGCATTTGGGCATCTACCTACCACATGGGAGTTCCCAGTTCGGTTCCTGGTGCCTCCTAGAGATGAACAAGACAGTAAGCTGACGTGACAGGGTTGTCATGACGAGCTGACACAACAAGATGACTGAACAATAGACATAGAGGTGGCTTAATTCATTGAGTGCCTTTCTCCCACACGGGAGGTCCTGGGTTTGGTTTCCGGTGCTTCCTAAAGAGAAGGCGAGCAGACATAACGCATACAATGAATGGAGACAGAGCAGACAGCAAGCACAAATGTTGGGGGGGAATAAATAAATCTTTAAATAAAAAAAAGATCTTGTGGTAAGTGGTGGTTTCTTGGATCGTACACCCAAAGTACAAGCAACAACAACAGCAAAATAGATAAGTGACACCTACTCAAAATTAAACACTTCTGCAACTCAAAGGTCTTTGTGAAAATGTGAAAGGGCAGCGAACTCAATGGGAGAAAATATTTGACACACAGAAACAGTAGTCTGTATTAATATTGTACATTGTTTTAATAAAACAAATACAAATCCTGATATTTTCAGTATAATTGACTCTACTCTTCTGTTTAGGTATTTTTGAAATTCCATTTGTGAAAGGAGAATCCCTCTATGTGTTTATTTCATAATCTGTTTCAGTTGGCAGTTAAACAGGGAAACCAACTGCAGATGCAAGTCCATGAAGGATATCATGTTGTCAATGAAACCCCACCCCCAGTTGTACCAGAAAAACGACAAGCTGCCAGGGCTGGGAAGAAGCCACTTGCACATTATTCTTCACTAGTGAGAGTCTTGGGATCAGACATGAGGACTCCAGAGGAGCCTACAGCCCGGGTATGAAGGAAGTGAATCTGTCGCTACAGTTTTTCTAATCTTGTGTCTCACTGTCTTTGGTATAAGATTTGAGGTGTTCATCAAAGATTTGGGGGCTACTGGGACCGCTCTCTATCTCTGACCAATTGAAACTATTTAACAGAGTTACTTTTAAAAGTGGGAATAGGGTAGGATAGAGACTTTGTTTTCCTTTCATTCTCTTTTCATACTATCTGATTTTCTTTTTACCATATGTTTATATTAATTTACAAAAGAAACCTCAAAACATTTCAGGAAAATTATTTTAAATAGAAAATAAAAGTAACTTCCGTGATCTTAGGTTGTGTTTGTTTTTGTTTTTTTTTTTCAGCACTTTCCACTTGCTTCATGTAATGCAGACCGGCTTCAAATCAAGCCCCCAGACTGGTTCACAAGCTATTTGGAGACAGTGAGTGTTCTCTCTGGCTTGGGTTTTGGCAGCAATATTGGTACAAGTTGAATATGGAAGAATAGAAAGCCTAACCCAGATGGCTGCTGCCACTGGTGCAGGCAAATGAAGAGTGGTAGCTGAGAATTTCCAAACCAGAGCAGTTCCAGTCAAGAAAGCTCTGACATTTCCCTGAGATACCCAGAAAAGAGGGAGTCTAATTCTAATATAAGGGAAAGGAATAAATAAGCTTGAGAAGGAAAAGTTGAGAAATATACTCATCAAAAGGATTTCTTAGGGGAACGGATGTAGCTGAAGTGATTGAGTGCCTGTTTCCCATACACAAGGTCCTGGGTTCGATCCCCGGTGCCTCCTAAGAACAAACAAACAAATGGGGGAAAAAACAACTCTCATTGGGGAGCAAATGTGGCTCAGTGGCTCAGGACCTCCCATTATGAGGTCCTGAGTTCAATCCCTGGTACCCTCCTTTAAAAAAGGGGAGGCGGGATTTCTTAATGAGAATGACTGCTGGTGGATTCAAGGCTTCTTCTAGGGTGATAAAAATACTCTAAAATTGTTATGGTTGGACAATTCTGGATATACAAAAAATCCTTGAACTGTACAGTTTAAATAGGTGAATTATATCAGTAAAGTACTGTTTTGCTAGAAAAGGGAAAAAAAGGATTTTTTAGTATTTTCTTTGAACCATTTTAGCCATAAAAGTAGACCTTTTGCTATTTTTCTCCACTCATTCAATAGCTATTAACTATTTATTATGTTTCATGTTATATTAAAGGCTGAGATTTGAGGACTGTTTGATATCTTAGTACCTTTTCCAATATTGGAACTGAGTTTATTCCCACAATCTACTCTATATCTAGTTCAGAGAGCAAATAGTTAAAGAAACGGTTGAGAAGCTTGAACAGAAATTACATGAGAAGCTTGTCCTCCGAGAAAGCCTGCCCTTGGGTTCCGGTCCCTCGGAAGTCTCAGTGCCTATTTCAGGTGAAACAATGTTTTTGCCAGAAAACCAGTTCAACTGGCATATTGCTTGCAGCAATTGCCAAAGAAGGATCATTGGTGTGCGCTACCAGTGCAGGTAAGCAGTACCTTGGGAAATACCTATTGGTAGTCCTTAGAGGAGTGATATACTTGGCATTCTGGGTAGGTAAAGGCAAAATTTGGTATATTCTGTTTCTTAGCATTAGGCATAATCGCTCTGGGTTGGAAATATAAGCTATTCTTCACCCACATTCTTTGTGAGTTGAGGAGTAAATAATCAGATGGCTGCATTTAGAGATTCATTTGGATTAACAGAGACAAAATTATGTTTCCTAAAACAAAATTAGATTACCAAGGATCATCTCGCTGTTGTTCTGTATGCTTTCATATCTTGTTCCATCCTATAAATTGCCTTTTGAAATAGATATAGGTTAAGTGTAATTATCCCCATTTTATTAATGCGGAAAATTGAGACGTGTTGGGTTTGGATGACATGCTTAGGTTACCAGATGACCAGTAATAGAGCAAATTTAGAAGAAGGCTGGTCTCCTCCTTCCCCACTTCAAGAACTTCCCACTGTGCCATTCTTTTCCCCACAGTGTATGCCCATCCTACAATATTTGTGAGGATTGTGAAGCGGGGCTATATGCCCATGACTCTAACCACGTCCTGCTGAAGTTGCGAAGACCTGTCGCAAGTGCCTCTGAACCGTTCTCTCACTCAAAATTCTCTACTCCTCGTCTTCCTGCTGCTCTGGAACAAGTCAGGTAAAACCATATACAGGGAGAGGTTGAGCGCCACCTTCCACCATGGGAGGTCCCGGGTTCAGTTCCTGAAAAAAACAAAAACAAACAAGAAAAGCAAAAGCAAATGAAAAAACCAACTCAGGAAAGCCGATGTGGCTCAGTGGTTGAGTACTGGCTTCCATCATATAAGGTCCCAGGTTTAATCCTCAGCCCCCAGTACCTCAAAAATAAAACAAACAAACAAACAGAAACCGTATTCATTGGTTTCTTGAGTCTGGTGACGGTGTGAATCATAAAACTATACTTGGTCTCCTTAGTTCCTGCTAATTTTCAATTGATATGCAATAATGAAGACTATTATCCCAAGTTAATGAAATGGAAATCAAAACTATAGAAAGAAATTAAGACACTAAACTATTAAGCTGACACTAATGGGGATGACTGTTGGCACAAAATACTTTCAAGATTTGTTTGCAAGGTTTTCTTGTATTTTGGCTTTTTTTTTTTTTTTTAAGACTTTCATTTACTGTCTCACAGGCTGCAGAAACAGGTTGACAAAAACTTTCTTAAAGCAGAAAAACAAAGGTTGCGAGCGGAGAAGAAACAGCGTAAAGCAGAGGTCAAAGAACTTAAAAAGCAGCTTAAACTCCACAGGAAGATTCATCTGTGGAATTCTATCCATGGACTACAGAGCCCCAAGTCTCCTTTGGGCCGACCCGAGAGCTTGCTGCAGTCTAACACCCTGATGTAAGCTCAGGGCCACAGTGGGAGCCCAGACTTTAGGTCCAGTTCTCTAAATCTAAACTTCAGTCAACTTTTGCTGTTTAAAGGGAGGCTTAGTAGTTCTTTTTTGACACTTGCTTTGTTGCCTCTATTGAAAGATAGAAACCAGGAAGGTTCAGAACTGGGGTTGTTGTGACCTCTCTTCACAGGAGGTGGTCTGTATTTGAAGCAAAACTAGTGAATGTTTTAAGAGCCTAACTCTAGTTCTATTTATGGACCCTTTTAATTATCCTTCCCATGGCTTTTCAGCTCAGGAGTCAGATTTATCAATCTATTTTTACATTTCTTACTAGTATTATTTTTATGGCAAATGTATTAGTATATCCTCAAGAGTCATCATAGTTAGCCTGTCAGGCTAAAGTGTTGGATATTCACAAGTCATCACACCCAATAGCAAATAACTAAGTTGCTGAATTCCTCTTTAGGCTCCCTTTGCAGCCCTGTGCCCCAGTTATGCCAACCCTCAGTGCAGCATTTGTGGATGAGAATTTGCCTGATGGGACTCACCTTCAACCAGGAACCAAGTTTATCAAACACTGGAGAATGAAAAATACAGGAAATGTAAAGTGGAGTGCAGACACAAAGGTATTTTTTCTCACAATGTGAAGATGATGTGATTTTAAGGGGCAGAGTGCTCAGCTAACAAACTCTGTCTCTTGTCACTGTTCTTTTCAGCTCAAGTTCATGTGGGGAAACCTGACCTTGGCCTCTACAGAAAGGAAGGATGTTTTTGTTCCCTGCCTGAAGGCTGGACATGTGGGAGTTGTGTCTGTGGAGTTCATCGCCCCAGCCTTGGAGGGAACATACACTTCCCATTGGCGTCTTTCTCACAAGGGCCAGCAGTTTGGGCCTCGCATCTGGTGCAGTATCATAGTGGATCCTTTCCCCACCACGGAGAGCTCTGATAACAATGAAAAGGATGTGATCAGCTCAAACAAAGCTGAGGATCTTACCTGCCAGCAAGAGGTAAGCATTGGCAGGCTTCGACTCAGTATTCCAATGTATTTATTCAGAGTTAGGGAAGGAGTAACTAAAATGAAAAGAACCAACTCAAAATTGGTCATTCTTCCAGTTAGCATGAAAGCCTAGCTTTTCCTCCTTCCTTCCACATTTCAATTTATATGCTGACATTTGGGTAGTTCTTAAGGGTTTTGCTTGAGTGTCATTAGAACTTTGATGCAGGCAGTACCTGAATGTTTTGTTTTTTTTTAAATAGTCAGACATTCATGCTCTCCAGCCACAACTCCCATACCTGTCAGTTCTCCTACTACTCCTATGAGTCTTTTTCTTTTTAATTGTTTTATTATGGTAACATGGATGTAACACAAAATACCTCATTTTAACCCTTTTAAAAGTTACAATCCAGTGGTATTAGTTACACTCGCATTATTGTGCTGTCATCACCAGCATCTACTACCACAACTATTCTATCACCCCACACAGAAACTCTATATCCTTAAATGATAACTCCCCATTCCCCTCCCCTCCCAGCTCCTAGTACCCTCTAATCAACTAACCAGTGTTCTGTGTCTATGAATTTGCTTATTCTAGATATTTCATATAAGTGGAATCATGCAAATTTGTTCTTTTGTCTTTGGCTTATTTTACCCAACAAGGTGCTGTCAACATCCATCCATGTTGTAGCATGTGTCAGCACTCCCTGATGCTTTTGTGTCTCTTTTTTTTTTTAAAGGTTTATTTTTATTTCACTCCCCTTCCTTCTGCTCTCCATGTCCATTCACTGTGTGTTCTTCTGTGTCCACTTGCATTCTTGTCAGGCGGCATCAGGTTCTGTGTCTCTCTTTGTTGCGTCAGCTCTCCGTGTGTGTGGCGCCACTCCTGGACAGCCTGTGCTTTTTGTGCAGGGTGGCTCTCCTTGCAGGGCGCACTTCTTGTGCGTGGGGCTCCCCTATGCCAGGGGCACCCCTGTGTGGCATGGCACTCCTCGTGCAGCAGCCCAGCGCATGGGCCAGCTCACCACACAGGCCAGGAGGTCCTGGGTTCGAACCCTAAACCTCCTATATGGTAGGCGATGATCTATCAGTTGAGCCACATCTGCTTCTCTATGTGTCTCTTTTTAATGATGCTTGGCCAGGCCTTTTGCAGCAAAAAGGAAAGAGGGGCTACCTGGCCTGACCTATGGACTGCTGGGCTGATAACTTTGCTCCTTAACATTGATTTATCCTGAAATAACCCTTGCATATGTTTCCTCAATACTAATGAAGTCTTGCTATGTTTGTTACTTGGGGTACAATTTTTTTGGCAACTCCCCTGTATTTGTGGGGTACTTTTTAGAGTGTTTATTGCACAAATATAGAGATATCCAATGTTAATATCCTGGTTTTGACTTTTAACTAAGGTTAATGTAAGTTATCATAAGGAAAGGTGGGTGAAGGGTGATATATGAATGCTTTATGATTTTTGCAACTTTTCTGTAAGTCTAAAATTATATCAAAACAAAAAGTTTTTAAAAATACAGAGGTGCACAGTGTGTCTGTTTTTAGGGAGGCATTGTCAGCTGCCTTTTGAGTTTTATTATGGCCTAAAGTCTGTCCCAATGATTTGTCTCTTTAGGAAGCTTTTCTTCTGGCTAAAGAAATTCAGGTTGGTGAAGTGACTGAGCAGAAAGAAGGGACAGGGACGTGCCTCCCTCAAAAAGACAAGAAATGCTGCCAGAGAGAGGGAGCTCTACATCCCATCCGTGGACCTTCTCACTGCCCAGGTGGAGGATTCAGCACTTAGAGGGGCAAGGACAGAGAGAGCATTGGGGAAGGAGTTTCC
>NC_080693.1:63262638-63345045 GCF_030445035.2 Dasypus novemcinctus
GAGAGGTACACATGTTCGCGTACTGAAAGATCCAATATTTAGATGAAAAATCACCTCCAATTGATCAATAGATTCAATGCAATTCCAGTGAAAAAACCCACAGGCTTTTTTTTTCTCTCCCCTTCCCCCCTCTTGCCCACTCTCCCCCCCCCCCCCCCCCCCACCCCGCCGGCAGTTGTCTGCTCTCTGTGTCTATTCATTGTGTGTTCTTCTGTGCCTGCTTGTATTCTTGTCAGCAGCACCCGGAATCTGTGTCTCTTTTTGTTGCGTCATCTTGCTGTGTCAACTCTCTGTGTGTAGCGCCATTCCTGGGCAGGCTGCACTTTCTTTCACACTGGGTGGCTCTCCTTACAGGGCGCACTCCTATATGGGAGTGACACGGCTCTTCTTGCACGCATCAGCACTGCACGTGGGTCAGCTCATCGCATGGGTCAGGAGGCCCTGGGTTTGAACTTTGGACCTCCCATGCAGTAGGCAGACACCCATATCCCTTGGCAAATCTGCTTTCCCCACAGACTTTTTTAAAAATAGAAATTGACAAGGTGAACATAAACTTCAAAAAAAAAAAAAAATACAAAGACATAGAATAGCCAAAATAATTTTGAAAAAGAAGAACAAAGTCAGAAGAAGAAGTGGTTGTAGTTCAAGCAATTGAGCTCCTATTTACCATATGAAGGACCCAGGTTCTATCCCTGGGACCTCCTGGTAAAAAAAATAAAAATAAAAAAGGTGTCCCAGATCTGCATGGAAAGGCGCAGGCCCCCCGTGCAGCAAAGCAATGCACCAAAAAAGACGATACCCAACTGATAGAAAAAAAAAAAGACTTACTGTAAAGGTACAGTAATCAAGACAGTAAGGATTGGCATAAGAATAGACATATAGATCAACGGGGAAGAACAGGTCCAGAAGATTTCCATCAAAGATGCAAAAGGTAAGTCAGTGGTGAAAGGATTGCCTTTTCAACAAATGATGATGGAACAAAACAAATTTCGACCCTTACTTCATCCACATACAAAAATTAACTTAAAATGGATCATATATCTAAGTATAAAAGCTAAAATCCTAAATTTTCTAAAAGAAAACATAGGGGAACATCTTTTAGATCTTGGGGTAGCAATAATTTCTTACAGAGGACACAAAAGTCATGAGACTATAAAAGTAAAAAATTGATGAACTGGATTTCATTTAAAAAATAAAAAATTCTGCCCATCCAAAAACACCACTGGGAAGCAAATTTGGCTCAACTGATAGAGCGTCCGCCTACCATATAGGAGGTCCAGGGTTCAAACCCAGGGCCTTCTGACCCATGTGGTGAGCTGGCCCATGCAGAGCACTGATACGAGCAAGGAGTGCCATGCCACACAGGGATGTCCCCATATAGGGGAGCCCCACATGCAAGGAGTGAGCCCCGCAAGGAAAGTCACTCTGCGCGAAAAAAGCGCGGCCTGCCCAGGAGTGGCACTGCACACATGGAGAGCTGCTGCAGCAAGATGACACAATAAAAAGAGACACAGATTTCTAGTGCCACTGATTAGAATGCCGGCGGACACAGAAGAATACACAGCAAATGGACACAGAGAGCAGACAACTGGGGGTGGGAGGGAGCAGGGATGGGGAGAGAAATTTTTAAAATTTTAAAAATAAATCTTTAAAGAAAAAACAAGAACACAAAAACAAAACAAAAACAAAAGCACCATTAAGAAAATAAATAGGAAAGCCTATACAGCTGACAAAAGACATGTAGCTAGAATATATAATGAACTCCTGCTACTCAATAATTTAAAAGACAAACAACCCAATGAAAAATGAGCAAAAGGTTCTAACTTCACACTTGATAAAATATATAAAAATGGCTAATAAACTCGTGGAAAAGCTCTCAACAATTAGCAATCAGAGACATGCAAATTAATCCACAATGAAATACCACTACATACCTACTAGAATGGCTGGAATTGTTGGAAAGGATGTAGAACAGTTAGAACTCATACATTGTTGGCAGGGAAAGCAGTTTGTCAGTTTCTTAAAAAGCTAATCAAGGCGGCAGACTTGGCCCAGTGGTTAGGGCGTCCGTCTACCACATGGGAGGTCCGCAGTTCAAACCCCGGGCCTCCGTGACCCGTGTGCAGCTGGCCCATGCGCAGCGCTGATGCGCGCAAGGAGTGCCCTGCCACGCAGGGGTGTCCCCCACGTAGGGGAACCCCATGAGCCAGGAGAGCCCCCCAGCGCGAAAGAAAGTGCAACTTGCCCAGGAATGGTGCCACACACATGGAGAGCTGACACAACAAGATGACGCAACAAAAAGAAACACAGATTCCCGTGCTGCTGACAACAACAGAAGTGGACAAAGAAGACACAGCAAATGGACACAAAGAACAGACAACCGGGGTGGGGGAGGGGGTGGGGGAGGGGTGGGGGAGGGGGTGGGGGAGGGGTGGGGGAGGGGGTGGGAAGTGGAGAGAAATAAAATAAATAAATAAATCTTTAAAAAGAAAAAAGTTAATCACATATCTATTCTATGATTCAGTGGTTCCACTCTTAGGTATTTATCTAAGAGACATGAGATATATGTCCACAAAAGCCTTGGAGAAGAATGTTCACAGCAGTTTTATTCATAACCATCAAAAGCCAGAAAGAGCTTATACGTCTGTCAACAGGAGAACAAATAGACAAACTGTGGTATACTCTTCATTAATAAAAATAAACAGACTACTGGTACATGCTATGACATTGATGGATCTCAAAAATATTACGCTGGGCAACGGACTTGGCCAGTAGTTAGGTCGTCCGCCTACCACATGGGAGGTCCGCGGTTCAAACCCCGGGCCTCCTTGACCCGTGTGGAGCTGGCCCATGCGCAGTGCTGATGCGCGCAAGGAGTGCCCTGCCACGCAGGGGTGTCCCCCGCGTAGGGGAGTCCCACGTGCAAGGAGTGCGCCCATAAGGAGAGCTGCCCAGCGCGGAAGAAAGTGCAGCCTGCCCAGGAATGGCGCCACCCACAGAGGAGAGCTGACACAACAAGATGATGTAACAAAAAGAAACACAAATTCCCCTGCCGCTGACAACAGAAGCGGACAAAGAAGACACAGCAAATAGACACAGAGAACAGACAACCAGGGTGGGGCGGGGAGAAGGGGAGAGAAATACAAAAATAAATAAATCTTTAAAAAAATTATGCTGAATGAAAAAGACCAGATGAAAAGAGTATATATTGGGAAACGGACTTTGGCCCAGTGGTTAGGGCGTCCGTCTACCATATGGGAGGTCCGCGGTTCAAACCCCGGGCCTCCTTGACCCGTGAGGAGCTGGCCATGTGCAGCGCTGATGCGCGCAAGGAGTGCCGTGCCACGCAAGGGTGTCCCCCGCGTGGGGGAGCCCCACGCGCAAGGAGTGCGCCCGTGAGGAAAGCCGCCCAGCGTGAAAAGAAAGAGCAGCCTGCCCAGGAATGGCGCCGCCCACACTTCCCGTGCCGCTGACGACAACAGAAGCGGACAAAGAAACAAGACGCAGCAAATAGACACCAAGAACAGACAACCGGGGGAGGGGGGGGGAATTAAATAAATAAATAAATCTTAAAAAAAAAAAAAAAAAGAAAAGAGTATATATTGTTAATATATGATTCCATTTATATGAAGTTCTAGAATAGGCAACAGTAACCTATGGTGTTAGAAATCAGATCAGGAGTTGCTTCTGGTGGGGGAGGGGCACGGATTGACTGGTAAGGGGAACAGGAGAATTTTCTGGGGGAGATTTTTGCAATACATGAGTGCGTATATTTATCAAAATATTGAATGACACACTTAAAATCTAAACTTTCACTGTATTTTTTTAAAATATTAATTTTTATTTATTTCTTACCCCCTCATTGTTGGTACTTGCTGTCTGTTCTCTGTTCATCTTCTTTTTAGGAGGCACCAGAAACTGAACCCAGGACCTTCCATATGGTAGGCAGGCGCCCACCTGCTTGAGCCACATCCACTTCCCTTCACTGTGTTTAAATTACACTTCAATAAAGCAGAACCGCACTGAGGTACAACCACAAACCCCTGCAATGGCTAAAATTTAAAAGAAAATACCGAATGTTGACTAGGGAGTAACCTCTCATGCATCGATGGGTACCACTTCCGAAGCTTGGCAGTGTCCATTAAATTAAACACACACTTACCATATGACCCAGCAATTCCACGCTTAGGTATTTACCCAAGAGAAATGAAATACTTGATCACACAAAACCTTATACAATACCATTCATAGCAGCTTCAGTCAAACTAGTAAAAAGAGAATGAAAAAAGAAAGAAAAGAAAAAGAAACAATTTTAATGTCCATCAACTGGAGAATGGATAAACAAATTATGGTACATCCAACAGTGGAATACTGCACAGCAATAAAAAGGAATGAACTACTGATACTTGCAAAAACATCAATGAATCTCCAAAATGTCACACTGAGTTAAAGAAAACAAACACAAAATAGTGCATTCTAGATGATTCCATTTAAAACAGATAAATGGCTGCCTGGGTCTGGGGTGGGAAGGAGCACAAAGGAACTCTTCGAACTGATGTAAATATGTCTTGAGTGGGAAACGGACTTTGGCCCAGTGGTTAGGGCGTCCGTCTACCATATGGGAGGTCCACGGTTCAAACCCTGGGCCTCCTTGACCCGTGTGGAGCTGGCCATGCGCAGTGCTGATGCGCGCAAGGAGTGCCGTGCCACGCAGGGTGTCCCCCGCGTGGGGGAGCCCCACGCGCAAGGAGTGCGCCGGTGAGGAAAGCCGCCCAGCGTGAAAAGAAAGTGCAGCCTGCCCAGGAATGGCGCCGCCCACACTTCCCGTGCCGCTGACGACAACAGAAGCGGACAAAGAAACAAGACGCAGCAAATAGACACAGAGAACAGACAACCAGGGGAGGGGGGGAAATTAAATAAATAAATAAATCTTAAAAAAATATATATATATGTCTTGAGTGCAGTGGTAGTTATATGGATGTACGCATTTGTAAAAACTCATCAACCTGTGCAGTTAATATGACTGTATTTTGTTAAATGTAAATAATGTTGATTAAAAAAAGAGAAACCAACATGCAAAATCAGAATTAAAGCCTTAAAAATAAGAAAGAAGAAATAGAAATCTGAATAGTCTACAACTATTTAAAAAATCGAATCAGTAGTTGAAGATATTCCCATGACGAATGTTCCATGTCCAGATATTTTCATCATTAAAATTTAGCCCAGTTTTCAAGAAGCAAATATTTCTAAACATTCCCAAATTATTCCAGAGTACAGAAAAAGAGGTAACACACCATATCATTAATATTAAACACGGCAAGGATAGTATAAGGAAGGAAAATATCAGGTCAGTCTCACTCATGAACATAAATTTAAAAATCCTAAATAAATAAAACATTAGCAAACTGAAGCCACTCAAATATAAAAAGCATAATACATCATAATCAAATTGGGTTTATTCCTGGAATAGAGTTTGATTCACATTAGAACAGTACATGTTCATATATAACCCTCCATATGAACATATATGAATATACAAAAATCATATAGGGAAGAGACTGTGGCTCAATCAGCTGGGCTCCCATCTACCATATGGGAGGCCCTGGGTTCGCATCCTGGGGCCTCCTTGAGGCGGCAGGCTCGCCCGCGCACTGCAGAGAGCTACGAGCCTCCAGGTGCCACGGAGAGCTGACTTAACAAGGTGACAGAACAAAAAAAAAAAGGGAGACAAGAAAAAATACAGAAGAGCACACAGCAAATGGACACAGAGAGCAGACAGCAAGCAAGCCATAAAGGGAGAGAGGAAATAAAATAAATAAGTACGACACACAAAAATGCACAGTAAATGGATGCAGAGAGCAGACAGCATGCAAAAAGCCACAAGGGGGGGGGATAAAAAAAATAATAAATTGACGTATTTTTCTAAAAAATCATATATTCATCTCAGAAACAGAAAAAGCATTTGATAAAATTTGCCATCCATTTATGATTAACACTTTTAGCAAACTAGGAATAGAGGGGAACATATATAATCTGATAAGGATGTCTACAAACACCTATAGCAAGGGAAGCAGATATAGCTCAAGTGAATGGGCTCCTGTCTACCATACGGGAGGTCCAGGGTTCAGTTTCTAGGCCTCCTGGTGAAGACAAGCTGGTGAGCTGGCCCACATGGCCTCATGGCCCACGCTGAGAGCTGGCGCAGCATGATGGTGTAACATAATGAGACACAGAGGGCAGACAATAAGAGACGCAGCTGACCAGGGAGCTGAGGTGGTGCAAGAGATTAAGTGCCTCTCTCCCACTCCAGAAGGTCCCAGGATTGGTTCCCAGTGCTGCCTAAAGAAAAGACAAGCAGACACAGAAGAGTACACAGCGAGTGGACACAGAAAACAGACAGCGAGCTCAAAACAATGGAGGGGGGGATAAATAAGTCTTAAAAAAAAACACCATAGCAAACATTACACTTCATGGTGAAATATTGAAAGCCTTTCTTCTGAGATCAGAAACAGAAAGGATGCGTGTTATCTGGGAAAGAAGAAACAAATCTGTTATTTGCAGATAATCAAATTGTGTAGGAAGAAAATCCAAAAAGAGTTACAGATAATTTACTTGAATTTATAGAAATGTTTAATAAATTAGCAAAATCAGTTTTAAAATCGATTGCACACATGTACCAGCATGAGTTAGAAAAATAAACAATTTTAAAAGAATACCATTTAAAACAGCATAAACATATAAAAAATCTAAGAGAAATCTAACAAAACATGTTTAAGACTTCTTTGGAGAAAATGATAAAATTTTATTGACAGATTTTAAAGATAAGATATGAAAAAGGAGAAATATATCTAAAGATTGGAAGACACCATACTATAATGATGACAATTCTATCCATGTTCAACTATAAATTCAAGGCAATCACAATTCCAATATAATTCCTAATAAAGTTTGTTTTGTTGAGCTTGTCAAACTGATTCTAAAATGACTACGGAAATGCAAGAAACCAAGTAAAAATAAGAAACTCTTGAAGAAGAAGATAGGAGGACTTAACCTACCAGTTATCAAAATGTATTATAAAGTTTTAATAATAAGTATGATTTGGTGCAGGGATAGAACAAGAAACCACTTGGGGCAGCGGACTTGATCCAGTGGTTAGTGCATCCGTCTACCACATGGGAGGTCCATGATTCAAACCCCGGGCCTCCTTGACCTGTGTGGAACTGATGCGCGCAAGGAATCCCTTCCACGCAGGGGTGTCCCCGTGCAGGGGAACCCCACGCGCAAGGAGTGCACCCGTAAGGAGAGCCGCCCAGCGCGAAAGAAAGTGCAGCCTGTCCAGGAATGGCGCTGTTACACACGGAGAGCTGACACAACAAGACACAACAAAAAGAAACAGATTCCCGTGCCGCTGACAACAACAAAAACGGACAAAGAAGACTCAGTAAATAGATGCAGAGAACAGACAACCGGGATTGGGGGGGGGCGGGAATAAATAAATAAATCTTTAAAAAAAACAACAAAAGCATGGTATGAGCATAAGGATAGACATAATGATAAAAAAAAAAACACTTGGATAGAATACAGAGCCTATGTCTATGAATACCTGATTTATGAGAAAGGAGGCACTGCAAAGCAGTGGGGAACGTTGCTTGCTTGTTTGTTTGTTTGTTTGAATAAATGGTGCTGGGTCAAAATGAAATTAGACCCCCAGCTCACACCATACACAAAATCAACTCCAGATGACTTCTAGATTTAAAATAAAAGAGAACACGATAAAACTTTTCTAAGATAAGAGAATACATCATGCCCTCAGGGTAGGAAAGACTTCTTACACAAGAAACAAGAAAAACACAAAATTATCATTATAAATATTGATTCATTTGATTACATTAAAATTAAGAATTTTTATTTCTGAAGACACACCATGAAGGGGACTAAAATGCAAGCCACAGACTGCAAGAAGGTATTTGAAGCACATGAAATTGTCAAAAGAGTCATATCTGGAATATATTAAGAATCACTACAAAGCAATTTTTAAAAGAAAAACAATCAAATAGAAAAATGAGCAAATTATTTTGAACACTAGGGAAACCCAAATGACCTATAAGCATATGAAAAGATGTTCAAGCTCATTAACAAACATGGGAATGCCTATTAAAGTAAAATGTGGAGAGTGCAGTGCTGATGCATGCCAGGAGTGCCCTGTCACGCAGGGGCGTCCCCCACATAGGGGAGCCCCATGCGCAAGGAGTGCGCCCCGTAAGGAGAGCCGCCCAGCGCGAAAGAAAGTGCAGCCTGCCCAGGAATGGCACCGCACACACGGAGAGCTGACACAACAAGATGACGCAACAGCAACAACAAAAGTAAAATGTGGGGAGTGAATTTAGCTCAAGTGGTTGAGTGCCTGCTTCCCTGGTACGAAGTGCTGAGTTCAATCCATGGTATCTCCTAAAAAAAAACAAACTAAAATGTATGACAATATCACAAAGTTTGGGAGAGGGGAAATAGAAGTGTACTATTGTAGGGTTCTTTTTTTTAAAGATTGGTTTATTTATCCCACCCTCCCCCCTTTGTCTGCTTTCTCTGTCCATTTGCTGTGTGTTCTTCTGTGTCCACTTGTATTCTCATCAGGTGGCACTGGGGATCTGTGTCTCTTTTTCTTGCATCATCTTGCTGCATCAGCTCTCCATGTGTGCAGCGCCACTCCTGGTGTGCTGCAGTTTCGTGCAGGGCAGCTCTCCTTGCGCAGGGGCCACTCCTTGCGTGGGGGGCACCCTTAGGAGGGGGCATCCTTGCCAGGGCCAGCACTCCTTGCGCACAGCGGCACTGTGCGTGGGCCAGGTCACCACACGAGCCAGGAGGCCCTGGGTATGGAACTCGTGGACTTCCTCTATGGTAGGCGGATGCTCTGTTGAGCTACATCTGCTTCTCTGTAGGGTTCTTTTTTAAACATCTTTATTGAGATATAATTCATATGCCAAAAAATTCACCCATTTCACGTGTACAATGCATTAGTTTTTATTATACTCACAGAGTTCTGAAATCCTCATCACTATCTACATTTAGGGCATTTTCATCATCCTAAAAAGAAATCACATACCCATTCACAATCATCCCCATTTCCCCCACCCCAGCCCTAGACAACCACTATATTTCTCTACATCCTCTTCAACACTTGTCATTTTCTGTTTTTTTAAAAGATTTATTTATTTTTTATTTCTCTCCCCTTCTCCCCTCCCCCCCCCCCCCCCCCCCCCCCCGCAGTTGTCTGCTCTGTGTCCACTCGCTGTCTGTTTCTGTGCCTGCTTGTATTCTTGTCAGCAGCACCAGGAATCTGTGTCTCTTTTTTGTTGCATCATCTTGCTGTGTCAGCTCTCCGTGTGTGTGGTGCCACTCCTGGGCAAGCTGCACTTTTTTCGCGCTGGATGGCTCTCCTTACAGGGCACAACTGCTTGCGTGTGGGGCTCCCCTACACGGGGGACACCCCTGCGTGGCATGGCACTCCTTGCGCGCATCAGCACTGCGCTGGTCCAACTCATCACATGGATCAGGAAGCCCTGGGTTTGAACACTGGACCTCTCATGTGGTAGGCGGATGCTCTATCTGTTGAAGTAACTCCGCTTCTCTCGTTTTTTTAATAGTAGCCATTCTGATGGACGTGAAATGGTTTCTCATTGTGGTTTTGATTTGCATTTTGCAATTGGCTAATATTGTTGAGCATCTTTCCATATGCTTTTTAGCCATTTGTGTATCTTCTTCAGTGAAATGTCTATTCAAATCTTTTGCCCATTTTTTAGTTGGGTTGTTTGTCTTATTAAGTTGTAGGATTTTTTAGAATACCTAACCACATATTGGATATATGGTTTCCAAGTATTTTCTCCCATTCTGTAGGTTGTCTTTTTATTTTCATGATGAAGTCCTTTAGCACAACATTTTAAAATTTTGATGACTTCCCATTTATCTATTTTTTCTTTTGTTGTTCATGATTTTGGTGTAACGTCCAAGAAACCATCATCTAAAACAAGGTCCTGAAGATGCTTCCCTATGTTTTCTTCTAGAAGTTTTATAATTTTAGCTCTTACATTTAGGCCTTTGATCCATTTTAAGTAAATTTTTGTAAATGGTGAATGCACCTTCATTCTTATGCATGTGACTATCCAATTGTTCCAGCACCATTTGTTGAAAAGACTCTTCTTTCCTCAGCAGATGGTCTTAGTTCCCTTGAAGAAAATCATTGACCATAGATGTACGGATTTATTTCTTGACTCTTCATTTCATTCCATTGATCTATATGTCTACCCTTGTGCCTATACAACTCTGTCTTGATTATTCTGCTTTGTAGTAAGTTTTTGTGTTTTTTTGTTTTGTTTTGTTTGTTTTTTTTAGGAGGCATTGGGGATTGAACCTGGGAAGCAGGTACTTAACCAATTGAGCTACACCCACTCCCCACGTAGAAGTAAGTTTTGAAATTAGAATTCGTGAGTCCTCCTACTTGGTTCTCTATCAAGATTGTCTATTCTGGGTTGCAATTCCCTATGAATTTTAGAGTCATTTTGCCAATTTCTACAAAGTCAGCTGGGATTCTGATAGGGACTGTATTGAATATGTAGATAAGTTTTGAGGAGTATTGCCATTTTAACAATGTTAAATATTCCAATCCATGAACATGGAATTTTTTCCCAATTAATTAGTGCTTCTTTTATTTCTTTCAGCAATGTTCTGTAGTTTTCAGAGTATATGTTTTTCACTTCTTAAATGTATTCTTAAGTATTTTATTCTTTGTGATGCCAACATGAATGGAATTATTTTCTTAATTTCATTTTCAACTTGTTAATTGCAAGTGTACAGAAATGCAATGGATATTTTTGTCAACAGTATTTGCATTTATTTCACTCAAATTTTACATCATCTTATACTCCTACTCTTCCTCACTTCTTTTTTTGCCAATCTGTAACTTACAAACTTGATCCAAAATAAAGAATTGAATATTTCAAAACAAAATTTTCATACAAAAAAATACATTACAGGGAAGTGTATGTGGCTCAACTACTTGGACGCATGCCTACCACATGGGAGGTCCCTGGTTTGGTCCTGGTGCCTCCTAAAGAAGAAGAGCAGACACCCTCACCCACAGCAAGGAGCTAGACGCTGCACCCCACCACAGTGAGCAGAGGCCTAAATGAGCAGATGCCACGAGCCAGCAGATGCCAGTCTGCAGGGAGCAGATGTGGTTCAGGCCGTTGGGCACTCACCTATGGGGGAGGTACCACGTTAGGTTCCTGGTGCCTCCTGGAAAAGGTAAGCAGACAATGGAGCAGACTGACGAGAGAACTTTTGGGGGTGGAGACGGGATACATTTTAAAAATAAATTACAATATTATTACATGCCAAGAAGAACTTAGATTGTTACATCCAGTATCTAATTTAATTCAATTCTCAAAACATGCTGTGATAAGCCATTGTTTTCAATATTTTATACAGAGAACCATATCTCAGAGGAATGAAGTAACTTTGCAAAATTCACCTAGAGAGTAAAGACAGAATTGGTGTTTGAACCCAACTTTAGAAATACAATTAATATTTGAAAACTAATCTTGTATCTTGCAACCTTACTGAACTCATGTATTGGTTCTAACAGTTTTTTAGTGGATTCCTTAGGATTTTTTTTTTAACCTATAAGAATATGTCTTCTGTGAATAGAGGAATTTTACTTCTTCCTTTCCCATATAAATGTTTCTTATTTCTTTCTTCTGTGCAATTCCCCTTGCCAGAACTTCCAGTACAATATTGAATAAAGTGGTGAAAGCAAACATCCTTGTCTTATTGCTGATTTTAGAGGGTGTGGTAGTTTGATACTATTTATGAATCACCCCCAAAAGAAAAATATTAGATTTGTAAACTGGTCTGTTCCTCTGGATATGATACCCTTTGATTGTGTTAAATTCAAAGGTTTCAACTTTACTTGATAAAATCAATTTAGGACTTTTGATTTGACAACATCAGTAAGGTGTGACTCAGTTTAAATCCATGCCCTCTTAGTGGGCCTATATAAACGGACACTCGCTCAAGAAGACAAAGGGAAGAGGAGAGAACTTGGCCATTTTGCTCCTGCCATGTGACAAAAAGGAGAAGGCTCAAACAGCTAAAGTCCCAGGAAGAGAGATGAGCCATTCACCTGATAGTTTGCTGCTGAAGAGAAGAGAGCAGCTGAGCAGCTGAGAAGGCCGGGAAGGAAACAGGCTGTATGCCAACCTACAACTGAGACAGGAAGAAGCTGAGACCACGAAGCCTTAAGAGGAAGAAGGAAGGAGAGACCAGGCAGAGAACTCCCGCCATCTTGCCTCAACACGTGGTAGCTGACTGCTGAGAAAGCACCTCTTAGGGTACCTTGAGTTGGGCTCTTTAGGGCCTTGTAACTGTAAGCTTTCACTCCAAATAAATACCCTTTGTAAAAGCCAGCAGAATCTGGTACTTTGTATCAGCACCCCTTTGGCTGACTAATACAGAGGAAAAGCATCCAGTCTTTCCCCATGAAATATGGCGTTAACTGTGTTTTTTTTTCATAGATGCCTTTTATCAGGTTGAGGAAGTTCCTTTCTATTCATGGTTTATTGAGTGTTTTTATCATGAAAGATTGTTGGATTTTGTCTAATGTTCCTTGTGTATCTACTAAGATGGTCGTGTAATTTTTGTTTTTTATTCTGATATAAGGTATTACATTAATTGAATTTCAGATGTTAAGTCAACATTCATCATTGCTGGGATAAATCCCACTTGGTCATGGTTATGGTGTGTAATTCTTTTTATATATTGCAGGATTCAATTTGGCAGTATTTTGTTGAGGATTTTTGCATGCATATTCATAAGAGATATTGGACTGTAGTTTTCTTTTGATATTTTTGTCTGGTTTTGGTATCAAGATAATACTGGCATCATGAAATGAGAAATATTCTCTCTTATTTTTTGGAAGAGTTTGTGAAGAATTGGTAGTAATTATTTAAATGTTTGGTTGAATTTGGCTGCAAAATCATTGCTGGGCTAGGGTTTTCTTTGTGGACATTTTTAAAAATTCAATCTTTCACTTGTTAGACTTTATTCAGATTGTCTGTTTCTTCTTGAGTCAGTTACAGTAGGTTGTATCTTTCTAGGAATTTGTCCATTTCATCTGTTATCTAATTTGTTGGTGTGCAACTATTCACAGTCTTCCTTTATAATTATTTTTATTTCTATAAGACTGGTAGTAATGTCCCCTCTTTCATTTCTGATTCTAGTAATTTGACTCCTCTCCCTTTTTATATACATCAAGCTAGCTAAAGGTTTGTGAATTTTGTTGATCTTTGAAAAGAACTAGCTTTTGGTTTCGTTTACGTTCTCTATTGTTTTTCTACTCCCTATTTCATTGATTTCCACTCAAGCTTTATTATTCCTTTCCTTCTTCCAGCTTTAGGTTTAGGGTTTTTTAAAGCAGTTTTATTGAGATATATTCATGCACCATACATTCCATCCAAAGTGTACAATCAGTGGCTTTCAGCATAATCACATTGTTGTGCATTCATTACCACAAAAAGTTTTAGAACAATTTCACTACTCCAAAAAGAAAAACTCCACACCCCTTGGCAGTCCTCGCAATCCCTCTTCATATTTAGTTTTCTCTTCTTTTTCCTGAATGTGATGGTTAAGCTCAGGTGTCAACTCTGTCAGTTAATTGTGCCTTGTTGGTCAAGCAAGCACTGGGCTAAATGTAATACAAGGACATTTATGGGCTTTAGTTATCAGTGAGTTACAGCATAGATGGCTGATTACATCTACGATCAACCAGGGAGACTGCTGTCAGCAATGAGTAATGTTTTATCCAATCAGTTGAATGCCTTAAAGGGGGAAGTGATTTCAGCATTCAGAGAGAATTTCCCAGCTTCTTTCATCTTTGGACAGCCAACAACTCCTGGAAACTAATCAAGGACCTTCACTGGACTTTCATTGGAGCCCCTGGTTTGCCGCCTGAGCCCCTGGTTTGTAACCTGCCTGTGGGAGCTGGACTTGTGTATCCCCATAATCATGTGAGAGACTCTTATAAAATCTCATACTATTTACAGATATCTCCTGTCAATTCTGCTCCCTAGAGAACCCTGACTGCACCTTAGATGGAAGGTTAGATTATTGACTTGAGATCTTATTCCTCTCTTAATAAAGTCATTTACAGCTATAAATATTTGTGGTACAGCAAATGGACATAGAGAGCAGACAGCGAGCGCAAACAACAAGGGAGAAGAGTAAATGAATAAAAATATAAATGTTTTTTTAAAATCCTATTACTGGGGAAGCAGCTATGTCTCAATTAGTTGGGCTCCTGTCTACCATATGGGAGACCCTGGGTATGCATCCCAGGGCCTCCTTGTGAAGGCAGGCTTGCCTGCACGCAGCAGAGTACCACCCTGCCTGCAGGTGCCACAGAAAGCTGACTCAGCTAGGTGACACAATGAAAAAGGGAAAACAAGCAAAAAAAAAAAAAAAAAAACACATAAGAGCACGCAGTGAATGGACACAGAATGCAGACAGCAAGCAAGCCGCAAGGGGGGAGGGGAAATAAAAAATAATAAAATACAGACACAGAAGAATGCACAGCGAATGAACAGCACACAAAAAAGCCATAAGGGTGGGGGGCGGATTTTAAAAAATCCTATTACTGGAGCCTGTGTGAAGAGAAAGCCTTATGGGAACCTGGAAGAGAAAGGAGAGGACATTGGTATGTGATGGAAAAGCCAAGGAACCCAAGGATTGCTGACTAGCCAGAACACTGCAGACCCTAAAACGAAGCAAGTCTTCTAGCAATTGACACCATGAAACAAAAAATTGTACAAGCCAACCCACTGAGTGGCATTTGTCAAAGCAGGAGGGAAACTAAGGCAATTTCCCTGTATGTGTTGTTTTAGCTACATCCCATTTTTGTCATGCTTCATTTTCATTCATTTCAAAGTTATTTTCTGATAACTTTTGATTTCTTCTTTGACCAATTAGTTATTTAGAAGTATGTCATTTAATTCCCACATTTTTGTGAGTTACCCAATTTTCTCCTGCTCTTAATTTTTAATTTCATTCCACTGTGGTCAGAGAACATAGTTAGTATTATTTCTTTTTAAAATTTATTGAGGTTTGTTTAATGGCCCAGCATAATGTCTATCCTGGATAATGTTTCATGTGCACTTGAAAAGAATGTATACTCTGTTGTTGTTGGACAGTTTTAGAACACTATAAACATCTGTTAGGTCTAATTGGTTTATAGTGTTATTCAAGTCATTTATTTCCTTAATGATCTGTTTAACTCTTCTATCCATTATTGAAAATAGAATATTAATGTCTCCAGCTATTATTGTTAAATGTCTATTACTCCCTTCATTTATGTCAGCTTTTCTGTCATGTATTTGGTGCTCTATTAGGTGCATATATGTTTATCATAGTTTATCTTCCTGATGGATTGACCCTTCTAGCATTATAAAATGTCCCCCTTATCTCTAGTAACACTCTTTTTGTTTTAAAATGTATTTTGTCTGATATTAGTATAGTTGCTCCAGATTTCTTGTAGTTGATTTTCGCATGATATATATTCTTCCATCCTTTTACTTTCAAACTATTTATATCTTTGAATCTAAAGTGAGTCTCCTGTAGACAATATATATTTAATCATGTCTTCTAAATCCAGTCTGACAATCTGTTTTTTGACTGGATTGTTTAATTCATTCACATTAAATGTTGTTATTCATATAATTGGATTTTTTTTTTAAAGATTTATTTTTATTTATTTAATTCCCCTCCCCTCCCCCAGTTGTCTGTTTTCTGTGTCTTTTTGCTGCGTCTTGTTTCTTTGTCCGCTTCTGTTGTCGTCAGCGGCACGGGAAGTGTGGGCGGCGCCATTCCTGGGCAGGCTGCACTTTCCTTCGCGCTGGGCGGCTCTCCTTACGGGCGCACTCCTTGCGCGTGGGGCTCCCCTACGCGGGGGACACCCCTGTGTAGCACGGCACTCCTTGCGTGCATCAGCACTGCGCATGGGCCAGCTCCACACGGGTCAAGGAGGCCCGGGGTTTGAACCGCGGACCTCCCATGTGGTAGACAGACGCCCTAACCACTGGGCCAAAGTCCGTTTCCCTAATTGGATTTATGTACACTATTTTACTATTTGTTTTCTGTATGTCTCACATCTTTTTTGTTCCTCTAGTCCTCCTTTACTGCTTTCTTTTAAGGTGAATGACTATTTTCCAATGTAGCATTTCAGTTTATTTACTGATTGTTCTCTGTATTTTTTTATTACTTTTCAGTGCTTGTCCCAGGGTTTATCATATACATCTTAACTTATCAGAATCACCTTCAGATTTATAGTAGCTTAATTCTAGTACTGTATACAAGCATTATTCCTATGAAGTCTATTTCCTCTTCCACCATTTTTTAGAATTATTGTTAAATGCATTATATCCACTAATGTTACAAACCCAACAATATGTTATAATTATTACTTTACCATCTGTAGTCATTTTCTCATCCCAATAAGCTCTGCTTCTACCTACCTCCTTTTTGCTGTACTGGGCACATATGTTGAACATACATTGTTACACTTCTATATGCTGTAAGCTCAATAATGTTTTATATGCGTATTATTTTACACAATTTATTATTTTCCCCCTTCCCCTTCTCCTGCCCTGCTGTTTTTGCTGTCTGTGTTTTCTTCTCTTCTCATTTTCTCTCCTCTAGGATTCACTGAGATTTGATCCTGGAGACCTCTGATGGGGAAAGAGCTTCCCTGTCAATTGCACCACCTGTTTCTGGATTGCGCTGTGCTTCACCTTGACTCTCCCCTTGTCTCTCTTTTGATGTGTCATCATCTTGCTGCATGACTCACTTGCGCAGGCACTGGCTCAACACACAGGCACTGGCTCCCCGCATGGACATGCTTTCTCTTCTTTTTCACCAGGAGGCCCCAGGGCTCAAACCCAGATCCTCCCATATGGCAGGTGGAAGCCCTATCACTTGAGCCACATCCACTTCCCTCATTTTTTTTTTTTGAGGTACTGGGAACCAGGGATTGAACCCAGGACCTCTTCTGTGGAAAGCTGGCACTCAGCCATTGATCCACATTGGTTCCCACTATACAATTACCCTTTAAATCAGTTAAGAAAAGAAAGGAAGAAGATCTACATTTTAAACTGTCTTTTATAATAGCATAATTACCTTTATTAGCGCTCTTTGTTTTTTCATGTGGATTCAAATTTCCATCTGGGGTCACCAGCTTTCAGCCTGACTATCTTCCTTTAACGTTTCTCATAAGGGACATTGCCAGCAACAATTTCTCTCAGTTTTTGGTTATGTGGGAATGTCTTTACTCCATCTTCACATTTGAAGGATGCCTTTGCTGGTTACAAGATTCTTGGTTGAAAATTTTTGTTTTCTTTGAGCACTATAAATATGTTATCCCACTGCATCCTGGTCTCCATTGCTTCTGCTGAGAAGTCAGCTGTTCATCTCACAGGGGTCCCTCCTAAGTACAGTTTTTTTGTTCTCTGGTTGCTTTAAATATTTTCTCCTTGTCTTTGACTTTTTTTTTCAAGGAGGTACCAGGGATTGAACCCAGGACCTCATACATGTGAAGTAGACACTCAACCACTGAGCTACACCCACTCCACTTGTCTTTGACTTTTAGCATTTTAAACTATGATGTGTCTGGGAAACAGATTTGGCTCAAAGAATAGAGCATCCGCCTACCACATGGGAGGTCCAGGGTTCAAACCCAGGGCCTCCTGACCCCTGTGATGAGCTGGCCCATGTGCAGGATGATGCGTACAAAGAGTGCCCTGCCACGCGGGGTGTCCCCCATACAGGGGAGCCCCACACGAAAGGAGTGTGCCTGGTAAGGAGAGCCACCCAGTGTGAAAGAAGTGCAACCTACCCAGGAGTGGTGCTGCACACATGGAGAGCTGATGCAGCAAGATGACGCAACGAAAAAAGAGACACAGATTCCCAGTGCCACAGACAAGAATATAAGCAGACACAGAAGAACACACAGCGAATGGACACAGAGAGCAGACAACTTGGGGCGGGAGGAGGGCGGAGAAGGGGAGAGGAAAAAAAAACAAAAACTATGATGTGTCTATTTGCAGATCGCTTTGTATTTATCCTACTTGGAGTTTGTTGAGCTTCCTAGATGTGTAGGTTATTGTCTTTCAAAAACTTTGGAACATTTTCAGCCATTATTTCGTCAAATATTTTTTCCACTTCTCTTTTCTCTCTCCTCTCTCTCGTACCCCCATCATGCATATGTTTGTGTGATTAATGTGTCTTACATTTCTTTGAGGCTTTCTTCCTTTTTTTTCAATTTCCTCTCTCTGTTCTTCAGTGTGCATAATCTCTATTGAACCATCTTCAATTTTGCTTATTATGTCTTCTGCCAGTTCAAATCTACTGTTGAGTCCCTCTAGTGAATTTTCTATTTTTTTATTTTTATTTTTTAATTTCCCCTCCCTGAGATGGCTCCCACATCTATCTTCTCATTGTCTGCTTGCTGTGTCTATTCATTATCTGCTTGTCTCTGCTCATGCATCTGCTTGTCTTCTTTTAGGAGGCACTGGGAACCAAACCCAGGACCTTCCTTGTGGGAGGCGGGTGCCCAACTGCTTAAGCCACATCTGCTCCATGCCCATTGTGTCGGCTTGTTGTGTCTCTGATATTTCTTCCCATGGAGGCAGGTCTTCTTTATGAGGCATCAGGAATCAAACCTGGGATCTTCCATGTGCTGGTGGTTGCCCAACTGTTTGAGCCACATCCATTCCCCGTCTAGTGAATTTTTTATGGCAGTCCTTTTACTTTTCAACTCCAGAAATTTCATTTGGTTCTTTTTAATTTCCTCTTTATTGATGTTATCTATTTGATGTACCACTGTCATCATACCTTCCTGACTTCTTTAATCAGGTTTACCATTAGTTCTGTGAACATATTTAAAATTAATTTTTTTCCCCTAATAACCCTAACACCTGGGCACTCTCACAGGCAGTTTCTGTTACCTGGTTTGTTTCTTTGTTTTTCCCAATGCATAGGTCATAATTCCCTGTTCGTTCACATGCTTCATAATTTTTTGTTGGACACTGGACAGATTAGATATTTAGATATATTTATTTATTTATTTATTTATTTTTAAGATTTATTTTTATTTATTTAATTCCCTCCCCTCCCCCGGTTGTCTGTTCCCTGTGACTATTTGCTGCGTCTTGTTTCTTTGTCCGCTTCTGTTGTCGTCAGCGGCACGGGAAGTGTGGGCGGCGCCATTCCTGGGCAGGCTGCTCCCTCCTTCGCGCTGGGCGGCTCTCCTTACGGGCGCACTCCTTGTGCGTGGGGCTCCCCTATGCGGGGGACACCCCTGTGTGGCAGGACACTCCTTGCGCGCATCAGCACTGCGCATGGGCCAGCTCCACACGGGTCAAGGAGGCCAGGGGTTTGAACCGCGGACCTCCCATGTGGTAGACGGATGCCCTAACCACTGGGCCAAAGTCCGTTTCCTAGATATATTTAAATAAAATTTTGATTATATATTTCAGCAGCTCGGTACTGGTCTTCCCCCCTTCCTCCCAACACTTGTTATTGCTATTTGCTTATTTCTTTAGTGGCTGGCTGGATTATTTTAATGAAGTCTGTTCCCTTGCCCACAGTGTTCATTCTCTGATATTTCTTCCCATGGAGGCAGAGGAATAGGCATGCCCCACTCATCCTGGGATAACAGTGGTGTTTTGCCTGTTTGTTTTTCTTAGTCGTTGTTGTTTTTTTCTTTTCTTTTTTTTTTTTTTTTTTTGACACTGGTTTTGGTAGGGCTCTCTTTCTCTCTTCCTCTGGCCACGCTCAACTGCCAAGCTCCACAAATAACCAACTGATTGCTCAATTGTTTTTGATAACGCCCCAGGGAATAAACTGTTCAGCAAACTAATCCAATGAAATTGTACGCTCACACTTCCAGGAGCCAAAACTTGGGCCTAGCCACCTCGGTAAAACTTACAGCAGTCAGAAGGGAGCCAAATGACAGGGTGAGGAATAACATCCTATCGACCACGTGAGAATGTGAAGGATCCGGTGATTTGTAGCAGGGCCCTATGACTCAGAAGAGCCGCCTGAGCTCTCGGTTTGATGGTGACTTGATCACTGGTTCTGGGACTTTGGGTGAACGGCCTACCCCGCTGAGGCCTGGGGATGACTGCTTTAGGTTTTCAACCAGGAAACCGTTAGCAACAGGCTCTCACCTTCCTCCCTCGGAATGCCCTCAGCAGCGACTATCTCCCAGTGATAGCACAATCCCAAAAACAACAGCCAGTGTCTAGCCCTTACAAGACGGCAGGGACTGTGGCAAGTGCTTTGCACAATTCTCTTTTCATCTTCTGTGCGACTGCAGGCGTGTGACTCCCCACTTCTGTGCCTCAGTTAACACGAGTGTTAAAATAGGCTCACAGCTTATAATCGTAAGGATTAAATTTTATAAAATTCTCCAAAATTATAAATTATAAATTAATAAATAACTATTGTTAGTGATTGGTTTTTGCCAGCAGATTGGCTGTAGATGACTTTCCTACAGCTGTACCAGGAGCAGTTTTGGCTTTCGAGTGGGGAGACCCTCAAGCAAGTTGGATGCGGCAGGACTGAACATTCAGTTACTACCACAAGGCAGTTGGAGGGTGTGATCCTCACTGCTTCAAAGCAGATTTTAAAGTTTAATTATTAGTTTGTATATAAAACTGGCACTTTACATGCATATAAACATTGTACTGTCAAGCTAAAACCCAAATAAATAAATACCTACTTGTGGGTCCTTTGAGGCTCTGGTTTCTGAGGTCAGTATTTGGTATTTGTTCTGACCCCAGGAGGCTACTCCCAACTGACATTCCCCAATTCTCTCCTGGAAAAGAGCAGGCCTACAGTTTAGCCTGTATCGTGAATCTCCTTCCAAGCCTTTTACCACAACCTCCACCGTTTTTTGTTTGTGTTTAGGAAGTATGCAGGATTGAACCTGGGACATGGTACATGCAAGGCAGGAACTCAACCACTGAGCTACACCCACTCTTCTCCACTGTCCTGAGGGTGCTTCTAGGCTTGGCTTTCTCCATGAACTCCTGCAAATAAAGTCCATTCCTTTGGGAAGAGATTAGCAACTAACTGTTTTAAGATCTGCTTCTACCTCCAGGCAAAAATCTCTGAGCCAGGATTCCAGAGCTGGGGATAGGGACAAAAGCATACTTCTCCAGGAGCTAGAATTTTGGTGGAGAGGGATGTGGCCAGAGGTCCTCTCTGCCTCTCCCAGCATTGACCCACCACCTTACCAGCCAGGGAAAGACTAGTCAGGGCCTCAGTTTTACAGTTTGAAGATATACCCAGCAGAAGATTACAACTGTCTCCAGGTGCCCTTCCCAAACCTATGAAATGTTCAGCCATGAGTCATGGGAGAATGCCCCCTGTGTTAGTTTCTTAGTCTACTCAAGCAAATACTGTGAAATGGGTTGGGTTTAAACAATGGGAACTTACTCACTTATGATTAGAGTCCAGGAAAATGTCCAAATCAAGGCATCATCAAGGCAATGCTTTCTTTCTGAAGATGGGCTGCCGCTGATCCTTGACTGCTCTGCCACATGATAAGGTGCATGGTGGCGTCTGCTGGTCTCTCCTTTCTCTTCAGGTTTCATTGATTTCAGCTTATTTCTGTGGCTTTCCCAGTCTAGCACCATCAAGATCCATTCCCAAGCAGGTTCTCCCATTTTCAGCTGGTACATGTTAGCCAGACCCTCTGGTTCTTTTTGTGAATAACCCTTTCTTCCAAGAGCTGGGTCCATGGTGAGACTTGACCCTGGTTACTGAGGGGAGTCAGGGTCAGATCTCAAGGCATCATCTTGCGAGGCATCCACCTCCAATGAGGACTTTTGTATATTAACCAGGTTTCTTTCAGCACTGGAGAGAGACCACTTCTGCTGGCCCAAAGGGCTCAAAACAGATGGTTCCACACAGGTCTCAGGATCCCAGTCCTTCCCTGTCAGGGTCATGACTTGCTAGGACCTTAAAATATACTAACTCTGCTACTCTCACCAGCAGAGTATGGCATTGATTTTCATCAATGTATTCCTTGCACAGGCTGCAGAAGATGAGAATTTCCTTAAACACTGCCGCAGAGATCTTCCGCTTTCACATTTTGCCCTGGCATAGCTGGCTGATTTGAGTCTGTCAGTTTCTTCTTTTAGCACTTGAAGGACGTTTAGCAACAACCGGTCAACATCGCAGTCCTTAAAAAATTACCATTTCCCTCTTCTCTCTCAAATCCTGGAGCTACTGCATAGGCAATGCCTGCTGACTACCATCCCAGCTCCCCACTGGGAATTTTAGTAATCAAGATGCTTCAGTGTTCCAGGGATTATCAGCACCTGCTTACCTCCAGCAATGGAATCCTTGTTGTCATCTGGATGGCCAACGGTACAATTCCAGAAACCATCCTGGGGATCTGCCTCCCAGGATCACTGTGGATACTAATTATATTGGTTTGGGTTCCCCCAGAAGCAAAACTTGAGACAAGGGTTCAAACACCAATATTTATTTGAGAAGCAATGCTAGGAACCACCAGTCGGGAAGTGGGAAAGTGAAGCAGGGAAGGAAAGAAAGCTAACTAAGGGTTTGTTGTCAAGCAAGTTAACAGTGTGGGCTACTAGAGCTTGATCTTGCTGGGGAAGTCGGGGAGTCTGTAAGAATGTGCCCCTCGGAACTAGCCTCCTGACTAGCCAGGGCGCTGGGGTGTTCGTCCACCTGCCTCTTCGGCTGTTGGCTAGGGCTTGCTGTGGGTGGGTGTGTCATTCCCAGCACTTTCAGCCTGCCCAGCATTTGGATAGCGTGGGCTCCAGCAGCCAGAGGGTCCTCAGGCAGTCCAGGTTCTGGCACTTGGAAGTTCTTCCAGTGTACAGAGGGAACAGGGGGAAGAGGGGAGAGACCCTACGCCTCTACACACCACGAGAGGAAGGCTTTCACCCCGCCCTACAACGGCAGGACTAAACCAGAAGTTAATACTCCCACCTGGGCTCAGAACAGAGCCCTTTCCGGGGTGACTGATCCCAAATTCCAAGGAGAAATTGAATGGCAGCTACACAGTGGAGGCAGGGAGGACTATGCCTGGAATCCAGGGGATTCTCCAGGGTACCTCTTAGATCTCCCATGTCCAACAGTAAAAGTTAAAGAAAAACTGGGGAGCGGGTGGTTGAATATCTGCTTCCCCTGTACGAAGTCCCGGGTTTAATCCCAGGTTCCTCGAATAAAAAAAAAAGTTAAAGAAAAATTATAGCAAGTCAATTCTGAGGATTCAGATTCTTCAAGAATGAAGCAGATGGGAAGCAGACGTGGCTCAACAGATTAGAGCATCCGCCTACCATATAGGAGGTCCAAGGATTCGATACCCAGGGCCTCCTGGCTCGGGTGGTGACTGGCCCACATGTAGTGCTGCTGCGTGCAAGGATGCCCCCACGTAAGTGTGTCCTCTCTTCTAGGGGTGGCCCCTGTGCAAGGAGAGCCGCCCTGCACGAAACTGCAGCCTGCCCAGGAATGGTGCCACACACACGGAGAGCTGATGCAACAAGATGATGCAACAAAAAGAGACACAGATCTCCAATGCTGCCTGATGAGAATACAAGCGGACACAGAAGAACACACAGTGAATGGACACAGAGAACAGACAATGGCGGGGGGGGGGGGGGCGGGGAGGGATAAATAAATACACCTTTAAAAAAAAAAAGAAGGAAGCAGGGGTCACTGTATATGGTAAAAAGTCCAAACAACTTAAAGGGCTGGCTAAGGACAACAGGAAATGAAATAAGTACTGGAAGACAAAAGTTATAAATATCAACTTCTGATCTGGGGAGCGGATGTGGCTCAAGCAGCTGAATGCCCACCTCCCACATGGGTTCAATCCCCAGCCCCAGTACCTTGAAGAACACAGCTCCTGATTTGTTACAGCAGTGAGGGTTATAGAAGCTCTGGGTATTTCCTTCCTTGCTTTTTGGTATTATAATATATATATTACATAAAGAAATAGAATTTCCATAAATTTATATATTTAAATATGTACGTAAATTTCCCCTCCTTTCTTTCATTTATTACTTTATATAAGGTTTTTTCATGGTGGTGAGCGTGATAATCTGCCCCCCATGGCTTCTTTATCTGTTTTGCTCATTGTTTTTTTTTCACTTTATTTTTCTTTATTTAACCCCCCCTCCCATGATTCTCTCGTCTCTCTGCTCGTTGTCTGCTCTTCTTCTGGAGGCACCGGGAACCAAACCGGGACCTCGCACATGAAAGGGAGTGCCCACTGGCCTGAGCCACATCCGCTCCCCTTGGGCTGCAGCATCTGCTCATTGCAGTGGGGGCAGCATCTGCTCCTCTTCTTTCAGGAGGCCCGGGACCGAACCCGGGACCTCCCATGTGGTAGGTGGGAGTCCAACTGGTGGAGTCACATTTGTTTCCCTTGTTCATTGTTCTTTATTGCTCTCTGCTTGTTGTCTGTTTTGTTTTGTTTTGTTTTTCTTTAGGAGGCACTGGGAACTGGACTGGGGCCTCTCCTTTGGGAGGCGGGTGCGCAACTGCTTCAGTCATATCTGCTCCCTCCTCGTTTTTGCTCATTGTCTTGTTGTTGTTTTTGTTCATTGTCTGCTTGTTGGTTTTTCTCATTCTCTGCTCCTTGTCTTTTTTTTTTTAACAAGGCACCAGGAACAAAACTGGGACCTCCTGTGTGTGAGGCAGGTTCTCAGCTGCTCAAGCCACATCTGTTCCCCTAAAATTTCTTAAAAAAAAAAAATTATTTATTTATTTATCCTCCCCCTTCCACTCCTCCTGCCCTGCTGTTTTTGTTGTCTGGGTTGTCTTCTCTTCTCATTTTCTCTCCTCTAGGAATCACTAGGATTTGATCCTGGAGACCCCTGATGTGGAGAGAGGTTCCCTGTCAGTTGTGCCACCTCAATATCTGGTTTCTGCTGTGCTTCACCTTGACTCTCCCCTTGTCTCTCTTTTGGAGCATCATCATCTTGCTGTGTGACTCACTTGTGTAGGGCACTGGCTCACCACGTGGGCACTGGCTCGCCACGCAGGCACGCAGGTACTCACTTGCCACGTGGGCACGCTTTCTCTTCCTTTTCATCAGGAGGCCCCAGGGATCGAACCCAGGTCCTCCCATATGGCAGGTGGAAGCTCTATCACTTGAGCCACATCCGCTTCCTTATAATTCATTTTATTTTTTTATTATTATATTTTAGATACTGGGACTGGGGATTGAACCTGGAATCTCAACCACTTGAGCTCCCCCAGCTCCCAAGCATTATAATTTAGTTTTTAGGGTACAGAACACTCTAGAGGGAATGTGCTTGAACTAGAAGATGAATCACTATAATAATTCCTGGATGGATAATGTCACTATCACCTGGAGATGGATACTGTTACTGTTGGGACTTTAATCTCTTCTTTTGGGGAAAGCAGACAGAGCATCTTCATTTGTGCAAAGGATACTTCGTCTTGTTAAACAGAGGCATGAAGTTGCTTTTCAAATATGTGTGGCAAGGCAGGTACTTTGTCTACTGAGTATTTACTTACTGCCCTGCAGTTATTTACTTACTGCTTTTCAGCTCCAAATCCATTCTTTTCTCTGCTCTCTGGTGCTGGGTGGGGCATCAGACTCTGCTAACTTGTTTCCCACATTCCATTACTAGCTGCTCTCTCTTAGGTTCTGCTAGCGGGAGGTACTAGAGGGTGACTGGAAGGCAGGAGGAAGGAAGAAAGGACTTTCCATTTCTCCCGTTCATATCAGTGTCCCTCTACCGTCGGGAGCTGGCGCCAGCCTCCAGCTTCTGTCCGCATTCTGAGAACCGCCCTGCCGCTGCTCCTCAGAGGAATAAGCGGCAGCTGCCCGTCAGGCTCCGAGTCCGAGCGCCAGCTCAGCAGTGCGCCTCCTCCGCGCTCCGAGGTGCTGGTAGCCTCACTCTTCCCTCCTGTTCCCGCAGCCCTAGCTGCTTCCTTCAGAGACTAGTTCTGGGTTATCTGTGGTCTCCTTTTGCTCTTTAAGTTCCCCAACTCCTTTCCCTGTATTACATGCTCTCTATTTGAAAATATAAGATGGTTTCTGTTTTCGTGACTAGACCCTATCTAATACACAAAATTACCATCAGTGAGAGAAAAGGTAAATTGTGACAGAGTCATGCAATGGGACAGTACACATGAAGGGAAAGCGACTTTCTCACACACGATATTAAACAAAGCAAATCACAACAAAATCCATGCAGCATGGCTCTATTTCTACAAAATTTTAAAGCTGACCATATTAAACTATATTTGATACACCCCTGGATGATAAGATTATAAAGAAAAGCAACGAAATAAGTGATTATCACAAGTCAGCATAGTTACCTCTTGAGGAAATGGACAATTTCCCAGGGTGCTGAAAATGCTTCTCTTCTTGAACTTTGAGGTGGTTACACAGATGTCTGCTTTGTAAATATTCTTTAAACTAGACACAATTTTTTATATGCTCTTCTGTGCATGACAGCTCTTGCCATTAAAAAAAAAAAAAAAAAAAAAGCACATGACTGCCCTGGCTATGGTTTGGAGGCAGAAGGATGATTAGAAGGGCTTCTAGAGAGAGATGAGGCAAGAGGAAGGCAGAGGAGGGACTAAAGAGACCAAATCTTAGGTCCAAGAACCCGAGAACTGAGGCTGGAGCTGTGTGAGTAGAAGACGCCAAGCTGGGAGTTAGACTTCTCCCCAGCTCCAGGGTGTCAAACCCGGTTGGGGGCTTCCAGGTCCTTCATCTCCTCCTGCTCCCTGCCTGTCTGGTGAACATCTGAATCAATAGGGAGACTCCGACTGCGACGAGCAGAACAGAAGCAGGGGTGTGCACTGCGTAGGCGGCCAGAGTTGGTGAATAACTATGAGCTGAGCCCTGAGGCTGGGGGGGGAGATGAGGTGCAGCCCCTTCAATCCACCAAGGCTCTGCGTGGTAGCTGGGCAACCCAGTGGGTGAAAGGGGAACCAGCTGGGAGCCTTAAGGCAGCTGAACAGAGAGACGAGCATCCCGGAGAAATGGGGCAGGAATGTGGGAGAGCCACGGGGAGGCAAAGGGCGGCAGGGAAGCAAGACTACGGGCCATTTCCCCCGCCTTCCTGTAAAAGCTGCAGTCAGGTTTGAGGGGTGACCCTGGTGGCTTTGCACAGGGTCAGTGACTCCATTCAGAGCGAGTTGATGGCATCCTGCAGCAATGCTGGCGGCCAGCGGGCCTTGGGCTGGTGTGAGGGGGTAGGAGGAAGGCGGAAGCCAGTGCCTCCACTGCCACCCTCGCCAGCTGCGTCGCCCGCTGTGCAGTGTGGCACCAGCTCTACCGCTGGAAATTGCAGAGCCTCGGGGGCCCGCTGGATTGCAGGCGCTGCGCTCCGAGGCTTATTCTGGATTCCCATCCTTCGCCCCAAGAGCAATTGGCTCCGCAAGTCTGGGACAGACCGACAAGTCCAGCCCAGGCAGACATACAGACAGACACGCAGTCTCTCTGACTGTTCCTCCGCCTCTTGGGCAGCAGCGAGGGCCACTGCGCCCTCGGAGGCAGCCAGCGCCCTGGCCCCGCTGAGCAGCCGCGGCCGAATGGGTGGGGGGCGGGGCTAGAGTGGGGGTCCCGAGGTGAGCACCTCCGTTCCCCAGGCAGCGGGGAGAGAAATCAGACAGACCCGACAGAGGCCTGGAGGAGTCGGAGTCCAGGGACGCGGGACGAACAGACCCGGACCCGGAACGTGCGGGCGGGGGCCAGGCCAGTTGTCCCCTTCCTCCCTCCAATCCCTGCCTCTCAGAGGACCCCGCCGTCCTCCCGGGGGCCCGGGCCCTCCCCCTTTCCCCACCAAACCCTGCACCCGCTGCGGATTGGTCCCAGGCTTGCAGGGGCGGGGCCCGAGGGTCCTGACGTCACCGGCCGGGGGGGGCGGGCGGCCGGGGAGGGGGGTGACGGGCCCCGGCTCAGCACCTCGGAGAGCTCCCTCCCCGCCTTGTTTTGCTCCGGTGTCGCCGCCGGGGGAGGGAACGAGGGGCCCGGGCGCCGGGCGCGGAGGCTGAGGGATGCCCGTCGAGGGGTCGCGGGGCCCCGGCGGGCGGAGGGCGCAGCCGTGAGCCGGCGGGGCCGCCGGGGCGCCGGGCGGGGTGGGGGGCAGCGGGCGGCGGCAGCAGGGGCCGCGCATCTGCATGGAAGCGAGCTTTGTCCAGGCCACCATGGCTCTGGGGCTGTCCTCCAAGAAGGCGTCTTCCCGCAACGTGGCCGTGGAGCGCAGGAACCTGATCACCGTGTGCAGGTGGGCGCCGGCGCGGGGCCGCGGGCCGCGGGAGGGAAGGGCGGCGAGCGCAGGGGTAAGAGGGGCGCACAGGCCCGGAGTGGGGGGGGGGTGTGGGGAGCTGCTCCCGACCCTTCTAGGCCCAGGGCCTGGGGGGGAGGGGATGTTTTATTGGCACTGCAGCTTCCTGTGAGAACCAGGAAGTGACATTGGGGGTGAGGGGGAGGGCGCCTGGCTGGCTCCGCTGCTGGGGGCGAGGGTGAGGTGGGCAGAGGAGCTGAGGAGGGCAGGAATGCTTTCCCGCGGACCCTCACTCCCAGCCTTGCCCCCTGGCCTCTCCCGGGTGGAGCACAGCCCGGGGACTTCCCGGGAGCCGGCGCCGTGTGCCCGCCTCTATCTCTGGGCAGCTGAAGCCTGGAGCAGAGTAGCTTGGGTGTGTGGGCAAAGCCCCAGAATCCATCCCGTGACAGGTGAGGGGTGCTGTCCCCCCATCATGGGAAGGACCAAGGGTCCAGCCACAGAAGCCTGGATCCCCTGGGTTCAAAGGGAGGAGGATGGGGACAGGGCCGTTGGTCCCTGAGGGTGGGGCTGTCGCAGTGTTGGGAAGATTTGCCTGCTTTCTGGGGGCCTTGGAAGTGGTCTTTCCCACTTCAGCCCTGCGGTGACTCACCCTCCCCGTCTCTCCCTCGAGCCAGGAAGTGGACAGTCACCCAGTCACCCTCCCTGCACCCCCACCCCCACTCGCCTCTCCCTCTGGGGTCCCCATGCCAGCTGCCTTTTCCACCTGCAGCCTCTCCTGCCGACCTGCCCCAGATGCGGGGAGTAGGTCCCTCAGGCAGCATGCTCCCGGGTGCAGGGCTCGGGTCGTCCCCTGCCAGCCCCGCCAGCCCGCACACTGATGCCCTGGCCCCCGGCCCCTCTAGCACCTCCCAGGTTCCTGGACACGCACCTGGCCATTCTGCAGACGTCTCACACCATTACGTCCCTAGTGCCCAGCACGGTGCTGGGCACACCAGACCATCCAGAAGAACACCTGGAATGTTACGGAAGCAATGAGTGCAGCTGTGGCCCAGCCCCAAGCACAGGCCCCTGCCTCCACCCTCACCGCCACCCCCAGCCTGTGCCAGTGGGGTCTAAAACAAAGATTTCTGCCTTTGGGGCCACATGATCCTAGGTTCAAGCTCTTCCTTTGTCAATTATTAGCTATGCAGCCTTGGTGAGCTACCCTAGCCACTCTGGGCCTTGGGTGCCTCATCTCACCTATGTTGGACATGGGGTGGATATAAGAGCCACCCCAAAGAATGATTATAACAGAATCCATGCACACAGAAATAGCCCCGACCCCATGACTCCCCTCTCATCCTTCTCGTCACACTGTCCTCCCAGGTTCCTCTTCCTCATCTTGTCTGTCAGGATAGCTGAAGCTCGAGTGTGTCGGGGAAGAGGGGAACCCCTGGCCCAGGCTGGAGAAGCGGGGGTTCTGGTGGTCTGGACGTGGCCTTGGAGGAGGGGGCTGAGCAGTGGGGTTTTGGAGGAATGGGCTTGACAAAGGCTCAGGAGCCCCTCGGCTCCTGCTGCCTCACTGCTGTCACGTGGTTGCCTCCAGCTCCCAGAACAGCTCCCTTTAGCAGGTCGAGGGTCCCCTGGGCCCTGGCCTCCCTGTCTCCATGGTAACCTGCAGCAGCCACTGCACCTCCTAACCAGAAGCACACCTGGGGCTCCCGGGAGCAAGGACCACTCTGCAGCACCGCTGAGGACAGATGGCAGATGGCAGCCACACTGAACTCAGCCCCAGCCCCCCACCGAGGCCTGACCCAGATGACCAGGAGGAACTGGGGGATTGCATAAGAAAGCCCAGCTCATGCCCCAAACACAGGCTCAGCCCTCCCACTAATGGCCCAGCTCCTCGCCACCCCTGCCCAGTGCCTGCACGTACTCCTCCCAGCCTTGTCTGGGAGCCAAAACATTATTTAACAAGGCAGGCACTATTTTTCCCATTTGCAATGGAAAAACAGGCTTCAGAGAGGTTAAGTGACTTGCCCAAGGCCACCCAGTATTTTTGACTCCACCAGGGCTGCCTTCCCTGGTGCAATTCCCACTCTGACCTGGCTCTGACCTCAGGCAGACCAACTCTAGCCCAAAGGGAAAGGGAGGGTTCCGTGGGCTCAGCTGGACCGTTGGCCTGGGAGCCTCAGGGGCCAGTACTCACAGGCTGAAGCTTTGCAGTGTGAGGAGGCAGGGACTGCTCAGGGAGCAGCAGGAATCAGATACACATACCTGCTCGACTCCTCGCTTGACTAGCCTGGGACCCTGAACCGCTTAGATCTCCTTTGGTGTAGGCCAGAGGTCCAGCGCGCTGTCTTTGCACCACAGAGCCCATCAGATCGACCTCTTGGAGCCTCAGTTTCCTCATCTATAAGCCTGAGATGATGATGATAAGAGGATCTACCTCCCAGGCCTGTTGTGAAGATTGGATGAGATTCTAAATGCAAAACATAGTGCTTGCCACCTGCTAAGAGCCTCATATATTTAGAAGGGGAAAAAAGACAGTTCTAAGCAGCCGGCATAACTTGATCTCCCCACCCCTGTTCTGTCCCCTCTAAGAGGGCAACAGTTGGGATGTTGGGAGCCGGTCCCCATCCCTGCCCCACCCGACTGCAGGCCTGGCAGGTGGAGATTGCAGGGGCTGGGACTGCAGAGGGAGCCTGAGGCTTGGGGCAGGGTTGGAGGGAGATGGGGCTGCTTGGCTCTTGTCCATCAGCCTCACCGGCTTCTCTTGGCTCCCTTCCTCTCTGAGGAGCCAAGTGTCTGGGCTCCCAAGACCCCTTCCAGGGATCTGCTGCCCATGTCCCTTCCCACCCGGTGTGTATGTCAGACCCACCCTCCCACACCTCCCCCGTGCAGCTCTGCCGGGTTCTGGGCAGCTGGTGTGTGGGCGGCAGAGCTGGGAAGTAAAAGGGGGAAGGGGGGCACCCGTGTGCCAGCTGCCCACCTGGCCAGCCAAGCATGCCCACGCTCCATGTGCACGGTGCCAATCACATGCCCCAACCCCAAAGTGACTAAAGGTTGTTCCAGTAATAGCAGGAGATGCTCAGGGCAGGGACCCAAACCAGCTTCTTTCTCCTTGACAATCTGCAAGTCCCACACACACAGGGTCAAGGAGGAGGGGCTCCCCTGGGGACGGGGCTCTGGGCAGCCCCCCGGGCTCTTGGTGCTCCAGCCCTCTCCCTAACACTTGCCCCCTCTCATACCTTGCTCTCTCTCTGACTGTCACCTTTCCTCCACCCGCCTTGTCCATCAGTCTCCCACCTGTCACTCTCCCCACAGCGCAGCTTCCCTGTGGTCACTATATTCTCACCTGCCGCCCCCCTCCTCCCCTCCCCACCACGTGCATGCCTCTTGCAACCTCCTCTCTACCCGTCGCCACCCCCACCTTTGCCTGACACCCTTCGGTGACCAGCATCGCCCTGCCTTCCCACCTGACGCCGCACGGCCGTCTCCCTTGCCCCACCAACCAGGTTCTCGGTGAAAACCCTGCTGGAGAAGTACACGGCCGAGCCCATCGATGACTCATCTGAGGAGTTTGTTAATTTTGCGGCCATTTTGGAGCAGATCCTCAGCCACCGTTTCAAAGGTAGGTCCGGGTTCTCGGCCCCCATTGCCCACCCAACTCCCAGCCCTTAGCTTCCAGCCAAACCCTCTGACATATTCCTCTGCTTTCTGAACCCCATCATTGACCCTCGCCCCAATTCTGGGGCATGCACAGAAGCTCACGCACAGAGCTGGGAAGAGGGGCAGAGGGGCTTCTGGGCACACTAGAGTGGATGTCCAGAAGCCCCTCATTGGACATGTAGCTCTGTGCTGGTGTGCCCTCTGTGTGCATGCGCGTGTGTGCACACGCGCTAGGGGTAGGCACTATGTGCGTGCATGGCTGCTTAGCTTATGCATGCATGCGCCCCGTGACACAGACCCTCTCCACACACCCTGGTTTTGCTGAGCCCCCACCCTGCCCTGGCTCAGCCTGTGCCCCAGCAGGTCCAGTGAGCTGGTTCAGCTCCGATGGGCAGCGAGGCTTCTGGGACTACATCCGGCTGGCCTGCAGCAAAGTGCCCAACAATTGTGTGAGCAGCATCGAGAACATGGAGAACATCAGCACAGCCCGAGCCAAGGTGCGGGGCCTGGGCTGGGGCGGGGCCGGGGCGCCTCCCTCGTCCCCACTGGACACAAGGCGCTGGTACTGGGGAGAGGGGCCAGGAGGCCCAGACCTGCTGCCAGACACAGGGGTCCCTCTGCGACCACAAGCGAGGGTGAGCATACTTTGCAGGGCCGGGCATGGATCCGGGTGGCACTGATGGAGAAGCGCATGTCGGAATACATCACCACGGCTCTGCGGGACACCCGGACCACCAGGTCAGACCCTGTTGGGCAGCCCAACAAGTCCAGGGTGCTGGTTCATTCCAGCAGGCATTGGGAGAGTCCCTCTCCCAGACTGTCCACAGTTCACCCCAACCTGCGGTCTCGGAACACACTTTGCCTAATACCACCATCACCTCCATTTCAAATTCCAAGCCGCCTGCCCCCCACTACTCCCCAGCACCAGTCCCATCATGCCCAGCTCTACCCTTGGGCACATCTCTGGACAAACCTCAACAATGTATCATTTTACTTGGTGGCCTCGATCCATGACCTACAACACAACTCTACCTGCTCTGCAACGAGAGCGGCAGTTCTCACACTGTCCCAGCATGCAGAGCTGCAACCGCGGCATGGAGGATTCTCAGGGAGACTGGGTCCCTGGGGCAGGGGTCACAGTGTGTGCTGGTGTGAAAAGTTATGCTTGGAGCTGGTACAGTGGGCGCATGTCCTTACAAACACATAATGGAATGGCCACCCCAACCTGCTGATTTTACCATAGCTGTCCCTAATCTGTCCTCACATATCAGAGTTCAGGTCATGCTTTTTGAGCACCTCCTGTACTCCCAGTGCTGATGATTAAGGCTTGTTTCCTCATTTTAAGGATCTGGATGACCTGTACTTGGTGGGGAAGGGATGGTTCAGAGGCCAGAGGGCGTCTATTCTCAGGGTGCGCCCCTTCCAATAGGCGGGAGACTCGGGTCCTCTCCCCAGTGAGCCCCAGGAGCCACACCTGATGTGTGAGCAGGAAGCAGATTCCACCTTCCTCTAGCGCTGGGGGAAAATGTGCAGTAAGGCAGTGGCAGGCCTGAGGGGTGGGGGGCCCCCGGGGGAACCCTGCACCACCGGTCCCTGCCCCCTTCCACAGAAGGTTCTATGACTCCGGCGCCATCATGCTGCGGGAGGAAGCCACGGTCCTCACTGGGATGCTGATCGGACTTAGCGCCATTGACTTCAGGTGTGATCCGCAAGGTGCCGGGGGAAGGGGACTTTCTCCCATGGACCCCAACCCCCTCTCCTCCTTCCGCCCCCAATCCTGTGGCTCCCTCCTCAGCTTCTGCCTCAAGGGGGAGGTGCTGGACGGGAAGACCCCCGTGGTCATTGATTACACGCCCTACCTGAAGTTCACCCAGAGGTGAGCAGCGCGCCGGGGGCCTCGGGGGCGGGACCGAGGCGGGGGGCTTCCCGGCCGGGAGGTCGGGAGGTCGGTCAGGGCCACGGGGCGGGGCCGGCTTGCGCCCACTGCTCCCTCCCTGAAGCTACGACTACCTGACGGACGAGGAGGAGCGGCACAGCGCCGAGAGCAGCACGAGCGAGGACAACTCGCCCGAGCACCCGTACCTGCCGCTCGTCACCGACGAGGACAGCTGGTACAGCAAGTGGCACAAGATGGAGCAGAAGTTCCGCATCGTCTACGCGCAGAAGGTGCGCGCGGCGCGGGGCGGGCGCTGGGCAGGGCGCGGACAGGGCACGGCCGCGGGGGGCGGCTGCGACCCCCTCTCGCCGGCCCCCGCAGGGCTACCTGGAGGAGCTGGTGCGGCTGCGCGAGTCGCAGCTGAAGGACCTGGAGGCGGAGAACCGGCGGCTGCAGCTGCAGCTGGAGGAAGCGGCGGCGCAGAACCAGCGCGAAAAGCGCGAGCTGGAAGGCGTGATCCTGGAGCTGCAGGAGCAGCTGTGAGCGCGGCCACCCTGCCCGGGGCACCCCGCGCACCTCACCCCGGCGGACCCCCTTCATGCCATGACCCTTCCCCGTTCCTGACACCCACCTCAACTAAGCGACAGCATCGACCCACTGACCCCATCACCCTCACCCGACACCCTCCCAGCGCCTGCCTAGCGTCCTCAGTGAGCTCCCCTGGGACATCCAGCGAGGCCCAACATGCGCCGCCTCCTTCCGCTCAGTCACCCTGACAGCACCTGGGATGGCCATCGGCCAGGCCATCCAGCCTACCCGGATGGCCTTCTGACGTTCCTGCCTTCTTCCCGCCCTTTAACACCCCTCATCTACAACACTGTCCACCTAATGATCCAGGGGTTCCCCCAACCCTTCACCACCCCATGACTTCAAACATGATCCCCAAGACTTCCTGTTACCCTTCAGGGATCCCCACACTAATCTCCCATCACCCACACACCCCATCATTCCTTCTAACCCCCAGCATTAGTGAGCTAATGCCCGTCACCCCTCTGACCCCTGGTACCCCCTCCATTGACCCCAGGATCTGCTCCACTGCCCCTCAACATTGTGTTCCCACGTTTGTACCCAGGTTTCATGCCTAACCCCTCCCCCCATCCCTTGCTGAGCCTCCCTTCCCCACTTCTGCTCCTTCTCCCAGCCAGGCCTGACCCCCCTCCCCCACCCCCAGGACAGGTCTGATCCCTGGTGACCACGCCCCCCTGACCCAGGGCTCCAAGGAGCTCGCCACACCCCTGGTCAACCAATGGCCCTCACTGGGAACGCTCAGTGGGGCCGAGGGTGCCAACGACCCCAAGCTCTACCGGAGGTAAGCACCAGCTGTGCTCTGCGTGGGCTGGGGGTGGGGGTGGGGGCGCAGGCCTCCTCCAGCAAACCCAGCTCTGCTCTGCCACAGACACAGCTTCATGAGCACCGAACCGCTGTCAGCTGAGGCCAGTCTGAGCTCAGACTCCCAGCGCCTGGGAGATGGCAAGAGGGACGAGGAGCCCTGGGGCCCCATCGGTGAGCAGCCCCAAACCAGCACCCCTCCAGAAGGGGCCGAGGCAAGGCCTTGGGCCTGTAGACAGGCCCTGGCCATTTCTCTCATTCACTTGTCGGCCCCTCCTGGGAGCCTAGCACAGCGATTAGTAGTTTGGCTTGGGGTGTCCAGCAGACTGGGGTGCAAATCCCAGCTGTACCTCCTCTGGCTGTGTGAGCTTGGCCCATCACTTCGCCTTATTGTGAAATGAGTATGTTGATGAAAATAATCACCAGTGTCCCGCTTATGGTGAAGGCTCAATGGCCTTTTGGTTTCCTCACCCTCACGGGGACTCCAGAACTCTGGGGAGCTCTTCAGCCTAACTTGCTTTTAAATCTCATGCATGTGTGACCCGCTTGCCTGACCCTTGTTTCCCCCTTTTCTTTGGCTGCCAGGAAGCTCAGAACCAAATTAGCGGCTCCCTGCAAGCAAATTCCCAGGACTTCAACGCATGCCTTTTGTGTTGACTTCACCCCTGGCTTCATCTTGGTTTTTCCCATCCTAGTTTTCCTGATCCTGGATTTTTTTTTAAACCACGCCCTATCAATGGCCATAGGCCTCTGAGACAAGACAGGCTACGGACACGTAACCCCACCCACTGTTTGTGATTGTCTGTCTCCCCCAGACTGTGAGCTCCACGAGGGCAGGGACTGTCTTATTCAATCTCTGTATCCCAGTGCCTGGAACAGAGCAGTGCTTACTGTGTGTTTAATAAATGGACAAAGAGAGGATGAACCTCAGGGGGAGACAGAGACAAAGTGAGGATTACAATACAGTGTCCCTGTGCCCAGCTCCCATGCGTGTCACAAGGAAGGGCTTAACCAAGGTCTAATTGAAAGTGCAAATCCTCCGGAAGAAACCAGGAGACTCCCGGGGACAACCTGGGGGCTGCCCCTTCACTGCCCACCCCTCCCCCACCCACATGCAGCTGAGTTGGCCAGGCCTCACCCGCCCTCTCTCCCCAGGGAAGGACCCCACGCCCTCCATGCTGGGCCTCTGCGGCTCCCTGGCCTCCATTCCCAGCTGCAAGTCCCTGGCGAGCTTCAAATCCAACGAGTGCCTGGTGAGCGACAGTCCCGAGGGCAGTCCGGCACTGAGCCCCAGCTGAGGAGCAGCAGGAGCAGTGCTGGTCCCACCTGCCTGGGGCCATGGACCTCCCACCATTCACAGAGCCCCCCGATGCAGACCACCCTGCTAGGACCGCTGCCCACCCAGCCAGGGACCTCTCCGGAAAAGACTAAACCCTCGCTCCCTGCCCACTCTAGCTTCCTGCCCGAGGAGGCAGGGGCTGAAGGGAAGTGGACTGGGCCAGGAAGCAGGTGACCCGAGGCCAAGGCCATCCTGGGGGTAGCCTGCTCCACTCCTCGGGCCGCCGTGCCGCCTGGCTGGCTCCCTGTGGCCTGTCTTCTGCTTCCTCCCACCCCCGGGGCTGGTCGCCCGGCCTTGGCACCCCCATCTCCCGTGTGTCTCCCAGCTGTCCCTGTGGATCTCCTGGAAGCCCCCCCGTCTCAGCAACCAGGGTGAGGATCTCTGCTGAGGGGATTCAACAAATAAACACCGGAGGAGTGAGGGCACCCTTGTCCGTGTGGGGCGGTGAAGGGCCTGTCCGGAGGTCAGCAGGGGCAGTGGGGCTGACAGAGCAGCAGCGGGTGCCCGGGAGCAGGCAGCTCAGAACTCAGGCAGGGGGTCTCCGTGTGCAGCGGCTCAAGTATGAGGTCTGCCCTCGCAGGACCAAGCCATGGATGAGCCCTCAACCTGGTGCTTCAGTAACTCACTCGACCAGGCAGAGAAGAGGCTGCGCCCCGCTGGGAGGGGGACGGAGCAGCACACCCAGTGGGGCCCTCGGTGCTCCCCCCACAGTCCCCCACAATTGTGTCTCGGCCTCAGGTTGCAAACTCTCGCAGCTGGCTAAGGCCGGGCAGTTCAGCAGCCCTCTTCTTGGGTCACTCGTGCCAGGGGGAGCCTCCCCACCCCCACCCTGGCCTCCACACCGTGGGGTCCCTGAAGGGGACTCCCAGGGTGCTAGTGTCCACCTCCCCCCGCACTCCCCCGCCTCACCCCCTGCTCTAGGGTGCACTGGAGGGGGGAAGGGGTCCTCTAGGCAGCCCAAACCAGCCCCAGGGCCCCCCCGGGCCCCTCTGTGCAGATCACTTGCCAAGTCCCATTCCCGTGCCCCCGCCCCATCCCCAGGCACAGCAGCTCCACAGAAGTTCACCATCTTTACATTTAAGGAATGCACAGGGCAGGGAAGGGTTGACAGAAACGGGCCCAGGATCTGCGCTCCTTAGGGCAGCCTGAGCTACAGCAAACACAGAGAGGAACGAAGGGGCGAGGGGCAACTAGCCCATTTGGTCTTGAACTCACAGGTGGGAAAGTGCAGTCCTCAGGGGTGAGGAATGGGGAGCAGCAGGAAGAAAGCTGCCTGAGGCCCAGAGGGGCGGTAGCCCTACTCCTGGGGCTCACGGGAGGAGGGGAAACAGGCCCCCCCCCCTTAGTGCTGAGGAAAAGGCACTTGGCTCAGTCTCCTCCTGCCCCATCATCCCATCCCGGAAGAGATGCCCTTATCCCCTTCAAGGGCCCCGAGACCGCTCCTGGTTGAGCCTCCGGAAGAAGCTTTTGCCGAACTCATAAGTGCTGATCATGATGGCACAGGAGGGGGCGGCCTTGATGATCCTTGGCAGGAAGCCTGCAGGAGGAGGAGGAGTCTGGGTCAGGGGTCAGAGGTCGGGCCAGAACCCCTCGCAGGGCAAGGACGCGCACACAGACCCTCACCTGCGAAGAGGCCCCTGGTGCCCGACTCAGCCCGGATCCTCCGCAGCAGCAGCCAGGTGGAGTCGGCACGTGGGGGTGTCACTGCCAAGACAAGACACCCTTAGCCCAGTTCTCCCCACTCAGGGCCCTGCCTGCGCGCCCCTCCATCAGCCCAGCCCTCACCTCGCACAGCCTCCACTGTCCCCAGTGCCATCTGGCGTTGAGTCTTCACCACATCGAAGGGCAGAGTCAGGATGGCTGCCACCTGATGGGGCAGGGGAGGGCTGGTCTCCATTTCCAGGACCCCCCTCACCCCCCACCCCGCTTTAGCATCCAAGCACAGGAGAAAGCTCCCGGGGCCGGAAGGGATGAAGGCCTCACAGGGACTGCCCTCCTTGGCAAGGTTATACTAGGGACGGTGCGCTCACTAGCTGACAAGTAGCCGACGCCCTGCAAGGCAGTTTCTCCTCTCCTGAGCATCCCCAACAACCCTCAGGTCCCCAAGGCCACTCCAGTTGGTCTTACTCCCAGCCCTGTCAACTCACCATCCCTGAGATGCCGCCAGCCAAAAAGCTGATGCCCACAAGCGTCTCATCTTTTGACCTGAGCCCACTCAGCCAGCGCTTCACCAGTTCATAGTTGAACCAGTACAAAGCTTGGAGAAAGAAGTGTGCTCGTTAGAGATGAAGAGAGCGGTGGGGTGGCCCGAGACCCATATCCACCACCAGCTATACACCAGGCCCCGTGCCAGGCATCCTCCAGGAATGTTCTCATGAAAGCCTGGGCAAGTCCTGTGCCTGCTGCACCATCAAGGTTCAGACAAGTCAGACAAGCACATGGTTGGAGTAGCAAATGAAGGCTTGCCGAAGGGCCTCTCATGCATCTCCCAAGGGCTCCCAGACCCCGTCGCCTGCACCCCTGGGTGCCTACCTGAAAAGGGCACATCCCGCAGGGCAGTGGGGCCCCAGCCCAGCCACAGGGAACGCCAGCCACCCTGAGCCACCGCAGCCCGGACACAGGTGCCCAGCTCACGGTACGACAGATGCTGAGCCTGCAGCTTTGTCCGCACCAGCTCCAAGGGGCTGATCACGGTCACAGTGGCCACTGCAGGGTGGGGAGAAGTCAGGCCAGAAGACCCACACAGCAGCCCCCAGCCACTGCCCTTAGGACATGCCCCCCACTTCCCAGGTAGGCAGAAGTTGGGGCTGAGTCACGACTGGGCTCATGCACAAAGGGAGGACAGAGGGAGGACAGAGGGGCCCTGGGCTGTGCTCACGGCGGGCCAGTGCGCCAGCCACCATGGGCGCGTAGAGATCAGAGGTCAGTGCTCGGCTGCACAGGAAGGCCCTGAGTTGGTCGTACACAGTGAAGTAGGCAGCGGTGGCTGGCACGGTCATCACTCTGAGGGTGGATGGAGATCAGCCAGGACCCCCAAACCTGCCAAGCCTTCCCTGGGCATCCTGAACCCCTGCCCAACCAGCCCACTGGGGAGCAAGGGATCTGTGGGGCCCAGGGACATGTCAGCATGTGGGACAAGGGTACTCACAGGGTGGCCGGAAGGCCGCTCCACAGGGTCCGGGTGCCCTCGTGCCTCACGATCTTCACAAAGGCGTCCTGAGCAGGCAAGCAAGAGCCCAGGAGAAGGGAGCATTAGGGGAAGGCTGGGAGGGGGACTGGATCAGGCTGGGCCTGTGCCCAATCTGCCCACAACCCTGGGTCCTAGGGAGAGGCTGGATCCCTTCAGACCTTCAGGTCGCCACACGTGCAGTTCCCCAACCAGCTTCAGGTACTCTGTTCACCCTCAAAGCTCGAGGAGGCGCTACCTTCTCTGGAAAGCCCTCCCTGAGACCAAACCAGCCACCTCTGCATGCCTTGCACTCCACAGTCCTTCCTGGGTCTGCTGCCCACCAAACTGAACCCTGGGGAACAGCCACAGGCTGGCGCCTCACCACGGTGCCAGTGAAGCGGGTGGGGTCCTGAAACCAGGTGGCACAGCGGGCACCGTGCGGGCACAGGTACAAGGGCTCCAGGACACCGTTGCAGTAAAGGAGGCACTTCCCTGTGGATCGGAAAGAGGAGGACCCTGGGGGAGGGGAGGGGGCATTAGGATACCAGGGCCCGGGAGCTGGTGAGCCCCCACCCCTGGAGGGCCAGCAGAGCCTGGGATCCCTGGGTGGACATTCTTGTGCAGGACAGAGAACTAGCCAACTGGGTGCCTTGTGGAGGCTAGAACACTCCTCCCCCTGAACCCTCCCTGCCCCCCAGTCACCGTGCAGGCTCCCTCTGGCTTGGGGCACTCACATTTGGTGTATGAGAAGCTCCAGAGTCTGGAAGGAGGCATCGATTCTAAAATACAAGGCAGCCCCTTGAGTCAGGGGAAGCATCTACCTGCTCAAGGAACCCAGCTGGCGAACACCACCCCCTCCCAGTTCCAGGGTCAGGTACTCACCACTGGCCACCGAGGGGCGCTGAGACTGCAAGCGCACCTTCACCACATCCAGGGGTGTCACTGGGGGAGGAGAGCGGCGCCAAAGATGCCTTTAGGGACTCTCCCCCTAACCTCTCCCCTGGGGCCCAGCCCCCTCCTCCCCAACTTAAGTCACCTCCAACCCCTGGTCTGCCCCAGTCCCCAGGTGCCCCTGCCTCAAGCCTTACTGAAGAGGGAGGTGACCACTGCCCCAGCCCCTGAGGCCACCATTTGTTGGAGGGGGCTAATGCCCCCTCGGTCCTGGTCATTCATCTTGTTGTTTCAATCCTGAAAAACAAAGGGAGCCTCAGGTCACAGAACAGGACTCGGAAAACTAGATAGAGAGGAGGCAGAGGCTGGTGCTCTGGGACTGCAACCCCACCCCCACCTCACTCTACTGTTGACCGACAGTGAGCTACCTCAAGGAATCCTTACGATAACCTTTCCAAACAACGCAATTCTCAATTGCTCTTCCCTCACCCGCGCCACCCACGGTTACCGTGCACCTCTTAAGTGCAGGCGCCGCGGTGATCCCGATGCCCCAAAGACCAAAACACCTGAGCAGCCCCCAGTGGCCCCCCAATTCGAGCACCCAGCACGGCTAAAAAGTGGGAGCGGGCGGTGAGGGAAACAAGTCAACACGTCTGAGGGTGGCGAAGGGTCCGCCCGCCCTCTGCGGGCTGCAGGCCCGACGTCCCTCGGCTCCCCACCCCCACCCCAGGCCGGGAGTCTGGACCGGCAGCGCTCTCTCAGTCCGTCCCCAAAACACAAGCCGGGGAGCGCAGCCGAGACGGCGGGAAGTGGGGACTGGGAGGCAGCACCGCTCCTCGCCGTTCAGCGATCCTCCCTGGCCCGGCTCCGCGCGCCGGAGGAGCCGGGTGAGACAGACTAGGACGACCCAACGGCCCACGACTTCAGCCTCAGTCCAAGCCCCGGCCCCCCAGAAAACCTCCAAAGGCCCGGCTCTGGCCGCCGCCCCCAACCAGACCCGGCCCGGAACCCACCTGGCTCCAGGCTGGGGCTCGCGCGGCGCGGCGCCCGGAGCCCGATGGGCCCATAGCGGCTCCGCGGCCGACGCAGCGGCCGCGCGCGCACCGCCCGCCGGGACACTGCCGTCCGAGGCGGGCGAGCCGGCCCCGCCCCCGGAAGGCGCTGCGAGGCCCCGCCCCACGCGGGCCGACCGGCCGCACGCCCGGAGTGCCGCCGCCCCGGCCCCGCCCCACTCGCGCCGAGCGACCCTGCGGGGCTCGCGTGCCCAGGTCGTAGGGGTCGTGGGTTCGAAGTCGCGCCAGCCCGGCGGCCGCAACTTTATTCTCGTCAACTCCCCCCACAGCTGCCCAGGCCGAGCGCTGCACCCGGAGCCCTCACGCTCCAACGAGCTCCGCAGGCGCACGTGGGAAGAGCACACCCGCCCTTCCTCGGGGGCCTCGCCCGCGCGCCGGCCGCGGGTACAATCGCGGCTTCGGGGTCGCACAGCGATCAAATAACGGAAGGAAGCATCTGCCTGCCGCGCTTTCCGCTGAGGTCCTACAACTTCCCCGGGACCCTGTCGTGCAGGAATTCGCCTCCTCCCTCTTTGACAGTGAGGCCGCAGCTCCGCAGCGCTTGAGGCGCCGCGCGGGTGTGGGCGGTGGGGCCAGACCAGCCGTAACCGGGGCCGGGCTAGCTGGACAGCGGGAAAAGCCTGGCCTGGGAGCCGGAGACCTGGGCTCACCCCGCGTGCGCCCTCGGGCGAGTGACTTCGCCGCCTGGGCTTCGGACGCCGCCTTCCCGCGGCCTGGGGCTGAGGCAGGGACGGGGCCCGACGTTGTTGAGTTGACTACTTTGCCTAGCACGTCTCATCGTTATTTCTCCAGAGTCTCACAGTTTGAGAAACTGGTTATTATTGGCCCCATTTTACAGAACATGGAACCGAGGCTGGAGGTTAGAGCCCGGGGTCCCCGTGCCCCCCGCCTCAGGCCGCCTCCCCGCTGCAGGCGGGCTTCAACCCCACGCGCGCGTCTCCGACCCCGCGTCTCGGGAAGACGCGTCTCTCCCCGCCCAACCCCGCACTGGACCACCCCCCTCCCGCCTGGAAACTTGTGCGCCTTCCCTAGGGAGAGAAAGACGACGGGGAACCACGGGGGTGGGGTGGGGAACCGGGGAGTTAAAGATAAATGGGTCCACACTTTCTTTTGAGGGACATGGAAAACTTTTGGTTATTGGATGGTGGTGTTGGTAACACTATTGGGGGTGCAACTGATACCACTGAATTGGACACGTGAACGTGGCTAGGATGGGAGATGTTATGTTATCTATGTTACCACAATATAAGACAATTTTTTGTGCCACTAAGGCACAACAAACGACCACCGGGTGTGAGTCTGTGCCTTTAAGAAGGCTAGGCCGAGGCGTTGACGTCATCAGCTTCCCTGCCTCAAGTGGTCGCGTCCGAGTTTGTAGTCTCTCAGCCAGCCGGCGTTGGCCGGTTAGCACGTGGATCCCCAGGGGCCAACCATCAGCTTTCCCTGAGAAAAGTCCTTGGGGCTCCCCTTGGTTTGGCAGTTCCAGTTGGGAAGGGGGGGGGGGCCGGGAGAGTGCAATGTGTGACCGGTAAAGAGGCCGCTGGGTCCAAAGGGCAGGAGGGATGGCATCTCTACCGTTTCCTTCCCACCGTCAGCTGAGTTTTGAAATGTCACAGAGCTTCATTTTATAAACTATGTTAAAGCGAAAACTCAGCCCCCATATGGTTTGCTGAAGTTTCATACCCAATAACCAAGAGATTATTCTCTCCATCTTATATAGGAGGAAACTGAGGTCTTTGTGTTTAATGACTTTACTCATGTGGAGTAGAACCCAGGCATCCCAACACAATCTTCCATTTTACAGATGAGAAAGTGGAGCCCCTGACATCAAACAGCTCTAAGGTCACTCAAGTGAAAGAGCCAGAATTCAAACCCCCACCTGCCTGACTCCAGAGGGGTCCCCAGTTAGCCCAGTTCTCAAACAGGATGTTCTGCGCCTTGCCATGACCTGAGAAGGGTTCATCTGTCCAGGCCTCAGGCCTCAAGAAATAGCGCGTTGGGCAGCACCAAGTACTGGCCTCCAGACAGAGCACAGAGGAGGCAGAAATCCGGCTCCAACCTCAGCTGTCTCCTGCAGCTGCTTTGGAAGCTTTAGCAAGTAGCTCAATCTCCCTAAGCTGCTGTCTCTCCCCATTTATAAATGGAGCTGTTGGAATAATCATGCACCCACTTTATGGATTATGTGAGGATTTAATGAGTTAATACTTGTGAAGTGCTTAGAGCAGTACCTGGCACGTGGCAAGCGCTCAATGAATTCTGCTATTATTGTTACTGATTGTCCCTAGTATACCAGAACAGAAAGTTCTTGAAAGGGCCCATGCCTCTGCCTCCAACATACATCATAGTCTCAGGCATGGATAATAATAGCTCCTTACACCCCTTCTTTCCAGGAGCCAGCGTCACAGAGCTGCAAAGAGGCACAGCCAAGAATCAAACCCAGGGAGTTCTGTTTTATCTTCCCAAGCTTCTTGTTTAAAGCAGATACCTTGAAATGGGTTGGCTTAAACAATGGGGTTTGTTAGCTTACAGTTTGAGACAGAGAGAATGTCCAAATCAAGGTGATGCTTTCATTCCAAGGAAGACCGCTGTCAATGATCCTTGGCTCCACTGCCACAAGGCATCTGCTGGTCTCCCCCCTTCCCTTTCTTGCTTTCAGCTTCTTTCAACGGCTTTCTTTCTCTGAATGAGTCCCGCCCTGAATGAGGTAGGTCACACTTTAACTCAAGTAGCTTTATCAAAAACTCTGGCCTACAATGGGTCCATACCTATAATAGAGGCTTAGATTTAAGGACATTTTTTTCTGGAGTCCATACAGCTTCAAACCACCACAGCCTCTAAGCCTCAGTTTCCCCACCAGTCGAATGAGGGGCTTGCACTCCAGGTTTTCTTCTTGCTATGGCCTTAAATTGGATCCCATGGAAATTTGTCTCTGCATCTTAGTTTCCTCATCTGAAAATAAAGACAATATCGCCTGCCAGTAAGCCTGGCTTACTACCAAAGACAGTCAGCAAATAGTTCCGTGGCCCCTGCAGGGACCCAGGGCGGAGGAGATCATGAGCCCCACCTTTGCCCGCATGCAGGTGTCCTGAGGCTTGGAATAGGGGAGGGCTTCGTGGACATGACCAAGCCCAGGGTGGTGGCAGCGGCTGGGCACGCTGGAGAGGTTATCTGGTGGGCAATGAGGTGCCACTGGAACTGGAAAAGTCACCTCCCAAGGATAACTGTGGCGGCTTCAGGGTGGAGCCTGGCGGTGCCCATGATGCTCTGGAGTCCTGGTTAGACAACCCCGCCCAGAGGAGCAAGACTGGAGTGGAGTCCTGAGAAGGCTGCCCCCACCCTGCTGATTCAGCCGTGGCTCACACTGACCAGCCGCAAGGGTTGGGGCACAAGTGTGCCCCCTGCACGTAAACAGGAGGCTGGTTCTTACGACAACATGGACGAACGTGCGGGACATTATGTTGACATAAAAGCCAGACACAAAAGGACAAGTACTGTATGATTGCGTTACTATGACCTAAATAGTGTATTGTACGATTTCATTTATATAAAATGTAAATATAAATCTATAAGGATGAAATTTGATTAGTGGTTATGTAGAGCTGGGGAAGGCATGCTCGGGGGTATGGAGTTCTTTTTGGAGTAATGAAATAATTCTAAAATAATTTGTGGTGATGAATGCACAACATTGTGATTATACTAAAAGCCATTGATTATACACTTTAGATCATATGGTATGTGAATAGATCTCAATAACAATGTTGAATAAATAATTGTGCTAGAATAGTCAGAAATGGCAGCTGTGGACAGCAGGGGAAACACAGAGATTGAGAGGTGAAAAAGTTTCCTGTTGATTTGTTTTTTGTTTATTATTATTGAAATAATGAAAATTCTCTAATAATGATTGAAGTGATGAATGTACAACTATGTGATTATACCAAATACCATTGATTGTACATTTTGGATGAATTGTATGCTTTATTAATAGGTATCAGTAAAATTGATTTGTTAAAAAAATAAAATTCGCTTTTTCCCCCCCCGTAGTGCTCCCGGGCCTGCCGGTCTGTGCTGAGCCGCGGACGCTCTTCTCTGATCCGCAGGATGGGGTTTGTTAAAGTTGTCAAGAATAAGGCCTATTTCAAGAGATACCAGGTGAAATTTAGAAGACGACGAGAGGGTAAAACTGATTACTATGCTCGGAAACGTCTGGTAATCCAGGATAAAAATAAGTACAACACACCCAAATACAGGATGATAGTTCGTGTAACCAACAGAGATATCATTTGTCAGATTGCTTATGCCCGTATAGAAGGGGATATGATAGTCTGTGCAGCTTATGCTCACGAACTCCCGAAGTATGGTGTGAAGGTTGGCCTGACAAATTATGCTGCAGCATATTGTACTGGCCTGCTGCTGGCTCGCAGGCTTCTCAACAGGTTTGGCATGGACAAGATCTATGAAGGCCAAGTGGAAGTAACTGGAGATGAATACAATGTGGAAAGTATTGATGGTCAACCTGGTGCCTTCACCTGCTATTTGGATGCAGGACTTGCCAGAACTACCACTGGAAATAAAGTTTTTGGGGCTTTGAAGGGAGCTGTGGATGGAGGCTTATCCATCCCTCACAGTACCAAACGATTCCCTGGTTATGATTCAGAAAGCAAGGAATTCAATGCAGAAGTACATCGGAAGCACATCATGGGTCAGAACGTTGCAGATTATATGCGTTACCTGATGGAGGAAGATGAAGATGCTTACAAGAAACAGTTCTCTCAATATATAAAGAACAGCATAACGCCAGACATGATGGAGGAGATGTACAAGAAAGCCCATGCTGCTATACGAGAGAATCCAGTCTATGAGGAAAAGCCTAAAAAAGAAGTTAAAAAGAAGAGGTGGAATCGTCCCAAAATGTCTCTTGCCCAAAAGAAAGATCGGGTAGCTCAGAAGAAGGCAAGTTTCCTCAGAGCTCAGGAGCGGGCTGCTGAGAGCTAAACCAAACTGAAATTTTCTATGAAGATTTTTCATACAAAGACAATAAACTTATCAACTTGCAAAAAAAAAATAAATAAATAAAATTCAATAAGACAAAACAAAACAAAACAAAACTGGAGTCTAGTTTATTGTGAGGCTAAATTCCTCCAGGCAAGGCGCAGAGCAGGACCGGTGTCCTCTCCATCTAGCACCTCCAGGGCCTAAGATATTTATGAGGCTGACAGGAGGCTCAGCAGATCCAAGGAGGGATCCCATTAGCACTTCTGAGTCCAGGGCCAAGGGATACCCACCTAGAGCTGCCAACCTGGAGGCGGCGCCTAGAAGTGCAGAGGCCTCTGGGAGAGGAGAAATCCAAACTCCAGGCGACTGCTATATACAAAGTCTGATCTTTGCTTGGATCCTGGATGGACAGAGGGGGGGAAGCAATGAAAGACTTTTATTGGGTCAACTGGACAAAATTGTATTAGGCCTGTGTGGAACCGATCATTCCTTTATCAATGTTAAATTTCCTGAGTGTGATCGCTGTAAGGGACAACATCCTTGTTCTCAGGGAAGGCAGAGGGAAGTGTTTAGAGGTGAATGAAGTATTATGATGACTGCTACTTAGTCTCAAATAGTTCAGCAAAATAGAGAGGGAGGGAGGGAGAGAAAGCCAATGTAGCAAATGGTGAGCACTGGTGAATCCAGGGGAGGGTAGACTGGGCGCTCACTGTGCCATTCTTGCAACTTCAGAAGCTTTGAATGTTTTCAAAATAAAAAGTTGGGAGGGGGGAACAGATTATGCACCCCCCCAGCACACACACGTGTATATTATTAAAATCAGGAAAAGCTACTAAGCCGCCTTAAATGTAAAGATTAAAATAAATCAGTGTAACAGGACAGCCCACCTGGGGCTGAGAAGGTCTGAGAAAGTGAGTTGGGAGTTTTTTCCGGGACGTATTGGTGGAGGGTGGGGGGTGGTCTGAGGAGATAGCCCCCCTCCAGGAGGAAGCGTCCTAAGACCTTCCAGAATTGTCCCCCAACTTTGTTCCCAAGGCTCTGGGGACAGGCTTTCTGTGGTCTGCGGAGGGAGTGTGGATGGACCCGCCTCTGAGGAAGGGAGCTTCAGTAACTATCAAATGCCCCAAAACTCAAACCCTGTGGCCCCGCCTGGCACTTCTAAGAGCTCTGCGCGCCACGTGCAGGCAACGTGGGAGGGGACATCCGAACTGGTCCTTCTTGTTTGTAACAGCGAAATGTCCACTGAAAGGGAACTGTTGAAGAGATGAGAGTTCCTCCAGAGGACGGACTCCTCCACGGCTGTGAAAGGGATGCAGCCCTCGAAATCAAATGTGAAACGTTCTCAAAGGTTCAGCTCCATTAAAAAGCAGGGCGCGGGAGCGCGGGCGGGGCGGGAGCGCGCAACAGGAGCCGTGCTGCCCCCTAGAGGACACTTCCGAAATTTACGCCGGCGCTTCTGGAGGCCACCAAGTTGGGGACGCTCCTGGCCTTTGATGGGCGGCAAGTCGGGGATGCTACATGTCACGTGTAGGACGGCCAACACAGCGAGGAACTGTCCTGCACACCCCTCGACTCTCCTGTCTCTCTGGGTAATCAGGTAGATGAAAAACCTGTTCTTAATTATCCTGCCCAGAAGCTAGCTCCACTTTACCCACATTTTTTTTTAATATACATCGAATTTTCCAGGCATAAAGCTGCCATGTAATCCTAGAGACTATTAGGCTTTGTCTTAACTAGAACTTTACCAAGGGGCGTTCGCTATTTCATAAAATGTCCCTGCCGCGGCCTCCGGGGTCTGGAGAGCCCAGTTAACACAGCGCGCGCCCTCAGGCTGCGTTTCCGGGTGGCTCTGGGCCGCAGCGTTCCACTTGCGTTTGCAAGCTGCGTTCTCTCCTGGAGTTGTGCCTGAGCTTTTATACCTATATGCATTTTATTTTATTATAAATTTGTTTCCCTTCCTTTTTCCTCTATACAGATTTCTTTTTTTATTTTTATTTTTGCTTTTTCTTTTTTGTGTGTTTTCTTTTTCTTTATACAGATTTCTTGATACAAATCTATACTTTATACAATTTCTAAGAACTACATGTGTAGGAAGATTAGATTATCTATTAATTTCATTTCTGAATACACAAAACATTTATTACTGAAAGCAAGCTTTGGCTCTGATTCTGTTAAGAACCTCAGAGGGGAGTTTGCTATAATTTTAGTTTTTTGTGTTTTGTTTGTTTTTTTTTTATTCTAGTTTTAAAACGGTGAGAATAGGGAAGTGGATGTGGCTCATGTGACTGAGCTCACGCCTACCACATGGGAGGTCCCACTAGGTTCCTCGTGCCTCCTGGAGAAGACGAAAAGACAAGCAAGACAGCATGCTGGTAAGAAGGGCAGGTGCAGCGAGTTGACACAATGAGGAGACACAAAGAGGAATAACAATGAGAGACACAACAAAGCAGGGAGCTGAGGTGGCTCAGGTGATTGAGCACCTCCCTTCCGGATGGAGGTCCCAGGTTTGGTTCCCAGAGCCTTCTAAAGAGAAGATGAGCAGACACAGAGAGTGCACAGCAAATGGGCACAGAGAAAGGACAGCAAACCCAAACAGTGGGGGCAGGGGAATAAACAAAAAAAATGTTAATTCCTGCTAAAAAGGAAAAAGGAAAAAATACATATACACACACACAAAGAATCTTGCTTATCCCTTGTATTAGTCAGGGTTCTCTAGGGAAACAGAATCAACAAGAGATAACTGTCCATAAGAGTCTCTCACGCAGCTGTGGGGATGCACAAATCCAGGTTCCGCAGGCAGGGTGCAACCTGGGGCTCCAGTGAAAGTCCACTGAAAGTTCTTGATGAGTTCTGGGAGACGTTGGCTGTCCAAAGATGAGCTGGGAAATTCTCTCTCCATGCTGGAATCACTTCCCCTTTTAAGGCATACAGCTGATTGGATAAAGCATCACTCACTGCTGATGGCAGTCTCCCTCACTGATGTAATTATAATCAGCTATCTATGATTTATCACTGCAGTAAAGTCAATGGTGACTAAAGTCCATAAAGGCCCTCGTATTACAGTTAGTCCAGTGCTTGCTTGACCAAACAACTGGGCACAGTTACCTGGCCGAGTCGACACAATAGCCTACCCACCACAACCCTCTAGGCCCATTTCCCACCCTCATCCCACCCACCCTCTCGCTGGACTCTTTGCAGCCCCCTGAACAATTTCTTCCCAGGGCTCTGCAGGAGTTGTTCCTTGGCCTGAAACACTCTTCCCCACCCCACTCCACCCCTGCTCAACCTGGCCAACTCCTACATGTCCTTCATACTCTCCTCCTCCAGGAAGCCTTCTGGGGACCCCAAACCTATCAGGATTCCTCCCACGGACTCTTGTTCCCAGGTTGTAACTTGAACACAGAAGTAGGGCCAGGAGCCAGGCAGGGTCAGAAAGAGGAGGGAGCCAGACTCCAGCCTGACTCCACGTTGGGGAGATAGTGCCTCGACCTAAGAACTCTGGGCCAAGGAGAGGGGTGCAGCCAGCTGAGCCTGACCATGAGCTCACCAAGCACTGTCCAGTCAAACATGGCAGGGCAGGGCAGGCTGGGGTGAAGGGCTGCGCTCTGGTGGGAGACTGGGGACTTCCCTTTAAATGGGAAGAATATTATGGTCATTACAAATGCAGGCTCTGGGCTCAGACCTGCATTCAATTTGTGATCTCGCCCCTTTCCAGCTGTGTGACCTTAGGAAAATTGCTTACCTTCTCTGAGTCTTAGTTGCTTTGATTTTTGTTTTTCCAATTTTTTGGTTGATACAAATAATAGTACCTAATTCAGAGGGCTGTGTTCTAGATTAAAGAAGAGCTAGCACAGAACTTGGCACAATGTAAATTTCTAAACATTTGCAGGATCTACTTTTCAAAAAACACTAAATCTAGAATACCAGCTATCAGCATTATGGAAGAGATGGAATTAAAGTCTCTGGTGTACATTTGAATCCAGATTTTTCTGCTGACTTGCTGGGGGACCTACTCTCCTTTCTGGGCCTCAGTTTCATCATCTGGAAAGTGAAAGGGGGAAGTGGATGCAGCTCAAGTGATTGGGCTCCTGCCTCCCACAGGAAGTTACATGGTTCCCTTCCCAGTTCCTCCTAAAGAAGCAGGCTGGCATGACAGGCAGACGCGGTTAGCTGACACAACAAGATAATGCAACAAGAGACACAATAAGGAAAACATAATTAGAGAGACAACAAAGCAGGGAGCAGAGGTTCCTGGTGCCTCCTAAAGAGGACAAGCAGGACAGTGAGCTGGCGCAACAAGAGACACAAGAGGAAAAACAAAACAAGAGAGACAACAAAGCAGGGAACAGAGGTGGCTCGAGCAATTAGGCACCTCCCTCCCACATCAGAGGTCCCGGATTCGGGAGATGAACAAAGAAACAAAGAAGATGAACAGACACAGCAAGTGCAAACGATGAGGGGCTGGGGAGAGATAAAATAAAATAAAATAGAATAGAATAGAATAGAATAGAATAGAATAGAATAGAATAGAATAGAATAGAATAGAATAGAATAGAATAGAATAGAATAGAATAGAATAGAATAGAATAGAATAGAATAGAATAGAATAGAATAGAATAGAATAGAATAGAATAGAATAGAATAGAATAGAATAGAATAGAATAGAATAGAATAGAATAGAATAGAATAGAATAGAATAGAATAGAATAGAATAGAATAGAATAGAATAGAATAGAATAGAATAGAATAGAATAGAATAGAATAGAATAGAATAGAATAGAATAGAATAGAATAGAATAGAATAGAATAGAATAGAATAGAATAGAATAGAATAGAATAGAATAGAATAGAATAGAATAGAATAGAATAGAATAGAATAGAATAGAATAGAATAGAATAGAATAGAATAGAATAGAATAGAATAGAATAGAATAGAATAGAATAGAATAGAATAGAATAGAATAGAATAGAATAGAATAGAATAGAATAGAATAGAATAGAATAGAATAGAAAAAATAAATAAAAATTTTTGGGAAACGGACTTGGCCCAGTGGTTAGGGCGTCCGTCTACCACATGGGAGGTCCGCGGTTCAAACCCCGGGCCTCCTTGACCCGTGTGGAGCTGGCCCATGCGCAGTGCTGATGCGCGCAAGGAGTGCCGTGCCACGCAGGGGCGTCCGCCACGTAAGGGATCCCCACGCGCAAGGAGTGCGCCCGTGAGGAGAGCCGCCCAGCGTGAAAAGAAAGAGCAGCCTGCCCAGGAATGGCACCGCCCACACTTCCCGTGCCGCTGGCGACAACAGAAACGGACAAAGAAACAAGACACAGCAAATAGACACCAAGAACAGACAACCAGGGGAGGGGGGGAAATTAAATAAATAAATCTTTAAAAAATAAAATAAAATAAAAAATTTTAAGTGAAGGGAATAGTACTCCTGGCCCACCCTCCCTCCCTCCCTGGGCTGCTGAGAGGTTTAAGTTTAAAGAAGTGAGGTTTGTGGACGCGGTCTGTGACCAGGAGAGGAGGCCCAGGTGGGCAGTTCCTCCCCTCCCTGCCATCCCTCCCCCTTCCTCTGTGCAGCTGCCTCCCCTCTGCCCATCCTCGGCCTCCTAGAGATGACTCTGACTTCTCTGAGCTGCCTGGGGAGGTTGCCAGGTTAATGAGAGGAACCCCTCTGAGGAATTCTAAAAAAGAATTCCTCCCACTGTAAAGGTGCAGTTTGTCAGGCGTCCTCACATCCACCATCCCGTCAGAGCCTCAGTGACTGCAGAAAGCATATGGTGGTTATAGTATCCCCACTTTACAGATGGGAAAACTGGGTCTCGGAGCAGGTATCTCCTGGCCTCCTAGGGGGTCCTGCTGGAGAAGGGCCAAGGTAGCTCACGTGGGCAGCAAGGCTGTGAGGGAGGACTGGGGCAACCGGCTGAGCTGGGCGTCAGCACCCAGTGGAGCGTGGAGATATGGGCAAAGCTCTTGGTCAGGTCCACCTAAACTCAGAAACCAACCCACCGCTGACCAGCCAGGAGGTCCTAACAAGCCCCTCAGCCCCTTGACGCCGGTGAGATGGAGGTGAGACCCTGCAGTGTTTTAAGAACTCCAGTGGTAGAAGAACATGCCTGGCGGTGGGTAGACATCCGAAAAATAGCCCTGGCTCTTGTTCTTTCCACCCCATTTCCCTGCTCTCTAAACTCATTAGCCTCCCAGATCAAACAGTCCATAGGTCGACAATGTCTAAAACCCAAGCTGTCCTTCCATTGCCATGGCCCACTTGCTCCCCTTGACCGTGGCTGGGCTCCAATCCTAGATTGCCTGAGCTACCCAGGGGCCACTCCGGGGCTTGATGGCCCTCAGTGAATCCTCAAGCTCAGAAAAGCACGGGATGGGGAAGGGTTCTTCAGGTACCCACAGGCAGACACGCCACCAGCAAGACCATCGAGGGGGGCGCCCAGCCTCTCCCAAGCCTTCCAGGCCCAGCAGTCACCCCCCATCTCAGGAGAGGGACAGGGTGTCCTTAGATGTGGGTCCAGGGGCTTGGAAAGGATTTAGAAGACCTGATGCTAGTCCTTCGTTTGGCTGGATTTTTTCCCCCACTCTAGTAGGATCAGATTTTGTGTGATTAATTTTGAAAAGTTTAATAGGAAAACAAATTCCTTATTTCTGAATCAATGCAGTTTGGTTGTCCATATTCTTTTAAGAATAGGAATGATGGAGAAGGAAGGGGGAAATTTATTGAGACACAACTATGTACCAGGCACTTTTCATAGACGTTTTGCCACATTCAGTCCTCCCGAATGCCCTAAGAGGCGGGTCTTGTTTACCCCAATTCAGATGGAGGCACTTAGGGACAAAGAAATGTGCCAAACTAACCCAGCAGGTAAGAGGCAGAGGTGGCATTTGAGCCCTGCAGGCGGGGAGGAGGTCTGCTTGGAGGACCCCAGCTCACCATTGGGGTCTATAGGAAAGAGCTGACGCCTGGCCTCTGGCGCCTGGCACTGCCTGTCCTGGAGGCCACCCCGGCTTCCTGGAGATTTGCTGGGATCTGTTCCTGCCCCCACCCGGAAATTCTTCTCAAGATCACCCCCCACTGCTCTCAGAATGTAAGAAATTAAACTTTAACCCGAGAATATGCCCTCATTCTCCTGAAGGGCACAAATGCTGACTCCCAAGGCCTGTGTGCAAGGGATTCCTTCGTCCCCTGAACAATCCAGGAGGGCTTCCTATAGGAAGCTGCAGGTGTGGAGGATCCACCACATGCCAAGCACTGGTCATTGCACTTTCCTGGTATTATCTCACTGAGTCCTTCTCAAAACCCATAAAGATAGAGTCTGCCTCAATTTACAGCTGAGGAACACGAGGCTCAGAGAAGTGGGGTGACTTTCCAAGGGTACACAGCTCACATCTGCCTAAGAATTGGAAGCCGGGTCTGCCTGACTCCTGAATCTGGATTCTTGCCATTATATCCCTCTTCCTGAGATGAGCGCTGACGGGGAGAGTGAAGGGGCTGTAGCGCAGAAGGTCAAGGTGACCGGCTACACAACAAGGCAGAAGCGGAGGAGTGAAATTTAGACCGAGAGAGAGAAAGCCACAGGAAGCAAGGAGCTGAGCATCATCAGAAGCAGCAGCAGAAGAGAAGGGAGGGCCAGGAGATGCTGCCGTGGCTTGCCACGTGACAAGCTAAGGACCAGGATGCGCCGGCATCAGCAGCCAAGCCCAGATTGCCGCAGCGTTCGGGAAGAAAGTATCACCCTGATGACACCCTGATGTGGACTTTTTCTCCACCTCACACCGTGAGCACATCAATTCCCATTATTTAACCCGACCCATTCCGTGGCATTTGCTTGAGAAACCCAGGAAACGAAAACAGCGGGTAAGAGGAAGAGGCCAGAGTTTCCTTGTTGTAGAAAGGGGTTTTAATGGGAGCAGCGCTTCTCAGGTGACTCCGATGGGGCTACAGGCTCCCCGAAGACTCCCCCGCCCCCAGCCAAGGCCTCTGCCGAGCCAAGTCACCTGCTCTTCCCCGCCCCAGCCCCAGCCCGCCGCCCCCTCCTGAGGGCCTGGCGTCCTACCGCCTGCTGCTTCGTGCCCTCAGGAACCCAGGCAGCTCCCGAGCCAGGCCGGCGCTGGCCTTGGGTCACAGCTACGCCGTCCCTGCCCCCAGGGGCAGCTGCAGCAGCTGCAGCTTACTGTCGACTCTGGACCGGGGGCAGCGTGGTACTCACCTGCTGCCCAGATGAAAATACTGGGGCCAGAAGTGAATCAAGACCGTGCACAGGCACGCCACTGTCGATGTACACGGCAAGCTCAGGAGACACTACGGAAGGGGATGTCTGGGGTGGGAAAGACGAGTGCTGTTCTGTGTCAGGCTTTGACTTTTAAGAAGCATTTGCATTGTACACGTTGTTAAATATAGTAATTGATTTCAAAACAAACCAAAACAAAAAGCAAACCAGGGAAGCGAACTGCTCACTGTCCCTTGGCAAGTTCACGGCCCATGCTGAGACAGGGCATCCTGACTTCCACGTCCTCTACCCCAAATACCTTGCGACAGCCTCTAGCTTGGGTGTTGGCCTGGCCCCGCATCAGCAGCCTCCTGCCCCAGGGCTGCAGTGTCCATGGGTCGGGGCACAAAACTGGTCCAGCAGCTGGTTCGGCCACTTCCTTGCCCTCTGGGTTCTCTTCTCCTGAGCTGGGACTCTGTCACGAGGACGGGGTGAGCTGGAGCAGTTTGGGCTGTCTCCCAGGGCCCCCTGGGAAGAGCCAGGCTGGAAAGATGGAGCCCGGTGGAGTAGGGTGTACCCAGCTCGGCAGCCTTGCAGAGACATGGGCACAGGAGTCTTTTTTTTTAAATCTACCTTTTTAACTAATAATTTTTGTAGTTGTTGTTAGGGAAGTTGTAAGTTTACAGAAATGCATAAAATATCTAACATACGGAGTTCCTTCCTGGTCTGAGTCTTTTGTGGACCCCGGAAACAGTTTTGAAGTGAACCCATTCCTGCAGGTGCCAGCCTGCTGTAGGTAGGACCTTTGGATTAGATTCAGTCAAGGGACCTTTGGAGCAGATTTCTTTTGATTGGGTCACTTTCGTTAAAGCCCTTCCGTTAGATTTCAGGACCAGGGCGGGTCCTCATCCTTTGACTGGAGTCTTCCCTAACGGGACACGCACAGAGAAGCAGAGCCGCCTTTACCCCACCAGGAGAGAGGCCTCCAGGATCACCTACAGCCACAGAAGGAAGAGAAACCCCGAGAGGCCGAGAGAGAGGCCGGAGGCGGAGTCAGCCGGGCAGCCAGAGCTGGAGGGAGCAGCCTGGAGGAGACGGCGGAGCACCGCAGCGCTGCACACCAAGCTCCCTTCCAGCACTAACTTTGTGGAAAACCCCAAGCGTCCACCCCTCCCCCAAGGTTTTTCCAGAGAAGCAAAATCTCCAGGCCAGACTTCCTGGTTCTCCCTCCTCCCCGCCCCCCACCCCCAGGAGTCCACGGAGGGTCCTGAGCCAGTGGCCTTCAGGACATGGGGGCAAGCTCTCCTCGGGCAAGCGGGGCCTTCAGGGTCGGCCCCGTTCCCGCACCGGCGTCCCTGCGGGGACCTGGCGGGCCTAGCAGAGCCGGCAGGCGGGGCAGCCAGGTGCCCGGTGGCGAGGGCAGGCACCAGGGGCGCGGGCAGCACTTGCTCACTCCAGGTGACTCAGGCAGGCAGGAGGAGTGGGGGTTGGGGTGGGGCTGTTTTTGTACTCTCCTTCCACCCGGGGCCTTGCAGCGTTGCCAGATTTGGCAAATAAAAATACAGGATGCCCAATTAAATTTGAATTTCAGTTAAGCAATTTTTTTTTAGCAGATAAGTATGTCCCATGATATACTGAGATGTACTAAAAAATTATGCATTATTTATCTGAAATTCAAATTTAACTGGGTACCTTGTATTTTATCTGGCATCTTGAGATTCTAAGGGCCCGGTGGCGGCAGAGGTGGTACTTCCTAGGGGGCAGAGCAGTAATCCCAATGAAGAAAACCCTGAGGGGAGGACTGGAAGAATCTGGGCGAGGCTGGGAGAAGTGGAAGCAGGAAGGGAGAGGGAAGCTTCCCAACTGTGAACCCAGGCCCCCAGCTCTGAAAGCAGCCTTGGGGCGGACCTGGAGGAAACTCTTAGTCAGAGGGACACCCAGGGAGGCCCAGGAGAGAGGCGAGATTTCATCCCCACGCCTTGGCCCCTCCACACCAGGCTCCTGGGCAGGACCTGCTGTCACCTCTGGTGCCCCCATCCAGGGCAGGGCTGGCACCTAGGGCCCAGTCCAGCCTGGGAGGCAGCTGGACTAGAAAAGAGACAGGAAGAACATACTTACAACATCTTAAGCAAGTAGGAAAGGCGTCGGGGAGCAAAAGCTGTAAAGGAAAAGATTATCAACAGATTCTAGGTAACATAATAACAACACAACGTCTGAACATTAAACACACCATAACCAAAGATAAAAGACAAATGACAGCCTAGGAGCAAGTATCTGCAACATCTTTAAGAACCAGACTATATAAAAGCTCCTGCAGTTCAACAAGAAAAGCACCATGTAGAAGATTGGAAACACATAGAAGTCCATCAAAACGATACTAGTTAGGGAAGCAGATATGGCTCAATGGCTAGAGCTTCTACCTATCATATAGGAGGTCCAGGGTTCGATACCCAGGGCCTCCTGGCCCATGTGGTGAGCTGGTCCACGTGCAGTGCTGCTGCGTGCAAGGAGTGCTCCCCGTGCAAGGAGTGCCACCCTGCGCAGCCCAGCCAGGAGTGGTGCACTCACACAGAGAGCTGACGCGGCAAGATGATGCAACCAAAGAAGAGACAGAGAAGAGACAATATAAGACACAACGAACTAGGGAAGTGACCCAAGAGAATGACTGCCTGTTTCCCACTCCAGAAGGTCACAGGATGGGTTCCCAGAGCCACCTAATGAAAATACACAGACGCAGAAAAACGCACAGTGAATGAACACAGAGAGCAGACAAGAGAGGGGCGGGGAGAGAAATAGAAAAAAAAAAAAAGATACTAGTTAAATAAATTATGTAACTATTAAAAAGATACTGGTAAATAAGTGGAAACACATCCTATGTTCATGGTTGGGAAAACTTAATATTGTTAAAATGGCAATAGTTCCTTAATCTGCAGATTCACAATTCCAACTGGCTTCTTTGCAGAAATTGATCCTAAAATTCATATGGAAATTCAAGGGACCCAAAATAGCCAAAATAGTCTTGAAAAAGAACAAAGTTTGAGGACTCACATTGCTCCTAATTTTAAAACTTGCTATAAAGCTGAAGTAATGAAGACAATGTGATTGATACTCACATAAGGGTAGACACACATATCAATGGAATAGAATTGAGAGTCCAGAAAGTAAACACTCACATTTACAATCAATTGAATTATCAAAATTTAAAACTTGTCCTTCAAAGGACATCATCAAAAAAGTGAAAAGATGGCCGAGAGAACGGGAGAAAATATTTGCAAATCTTATATCTTATAATATTTATATATTTAGAATATATTAAGAACTCTTTTTTCCATTTTAAATCTTTTTTAAAGATACATAGACCATGCAAAATATAAAGGACTCTTACAACTTAATAATTAAAAGATAGATCACCCAAATAACAATGTGTAAAAGATCTGACTAGACATTTCTCCAAAAAGGTTATACATATGGCCAATAAGCTCATGAAAAGATGCTCAATATCATTAGCCACAAGGCAAATTCAAATATAAACCACAGTGAGTACCAACCACTTCACAGCACTGGGATGACTACAAGAAAAAAGACAGAAGAGAACAAACAGTGTTGTCAAGGGTGTGTAAAAATCGAAAAACTCTACACTGCTGGTGGGAATGTAAAATGGTGCAGCTACTCTGGAAAACAGTTTGGCGGTTCCTCAAAAGTCTAAACATAGTTACGCATGACTTATGTATCTACCCGAGAGAAATGAAAACACACGTCCACCTCAAACCTTGTACAAGAATGTTCATCGCAGCATTATTCATAATAGCCCCCAAACAGAAACAACCCAAATATCAACTGTTGACTGGATCAACAGAAGGTGGTATATCCACACAAGGGGCTATTCTTCGGTAATAAAAAGAAATGAAGTACTGATAGAGTTAAAACATGAATAAACCTTGAAAACAGTATAAGAGAGACAAGCCAGTCAGAAAAGATCACATACTGTATGATTACGTTTGTATGAAATGTCCAGAATAGGCAAACCTGTAGAGGCAACATAGATTAGTGGTTGCAGGGAATGGGATCTGATTGGGCTTTTTTTTTTTTGCAGCGATGTAAATCATCTTAAATTGACTGTAGTGAAGGTTGTACAACTTTGTTAATATACTAAAAAGCATCGAGCTGTGCACTTTCTTTTTCTTTTATTTTTTGAGTTGTGTCGTTTGTATAAAGGGTGCATCATGGTATGTGAATTATATCTCAAAACTGTGGGGGGAAAAAGGAAAATAAAAAGAAACTGGTGGATTTAGATGCACTGGTGCATTTATACACACTGACATGCAAAGATCTCCAAAACACATTGTAAGTGTGTTTCAGAGACAGAAAGATGTCAGGCACTGGGGGCAGGGGGCAGGGGTAGGGTGGAGAATGGGGAGTTACTGCTAGCTGGTAAGGAGCTTCTTTTTGGGGTGGTGGAAAAGTTTTGCTAATGGATGGTGGTGATGGTAGTGGAACATTGTGAATGTGATTAAAACCACTGAATTGTATGTTTGAATGTGCTTAAAAGGGGAACGTCTAGGTTGTATGTATGTGTATTAGTCAGCCAAAGGGGTGCTAATGTAAAATACCAGAAATTGTTTGTTTGTTTGTTTTTTAAGATTTATTTTATTTATTTATTTCCCCTTCCCCCTTCCCCCGCCCCAGTTGTCTGTTCTTTGTGTCCATTCGCTGTGTGTTCTTCTTTTTGTCCGCTTTTGTCGTTGTCAGCGGCACGGGAATCTGTGTTTCTTTTTGCTGTGTCATCTTGTTGTGTCAGCTCTTCATGTCGGCGGTGCCATTCCTGGGCAGGCTGCACTTTCTTTCGCACTGGGCAGCTCTCCTTACGGGGCGCACTCCTTGTGCATGGGGCTCCCCTACTTGGGGGGCACCCCTGTGTGGCAGGGCACTCCTTGTAGGGCACTCCTTGCGCGTGGGGCTCCCCTATGGGGACACCCCTGCGTGGCACGGCACTCCTTGCACGCATCAGCACTGCGCATGGGCCAGCTCCACACGGGTCAAGGAGGCCCAGGGTTTGAACCGCTGACCTCCCATGTGGTAGACAGATGCCCTATCCACTGGGCCAAGTCCGCTTCCCATGGTTGGTTTTTATAAAGGGTATTTATTTGGGGTAGAAGCTTACAGATACCAGGCCATAAAGCGTAAGTTGCTTCCCTCACCAAAGTCTATCTTCACGTGTTGGAGCAAGATGGCAGCCGACATCTGCCAGGGTTCAGGCTTCCTGGGTTCCTCCCTTCCAGGGGCTTGCTCCTCTCTGGGTTCCGGGTTCTTTGCTTCTCAGGGCTCTGGCTTCAGGTTTCAGCATCAAACTCAGCATTAAAAGCCCCCAACTCTGTCCTTTGCTATGCCTTTTATCTGTGAGTCCCCACCCACGACTCAATGCCCTACTGGCACAAGAGGTTTACATGATTACTTAATCACACAAACCTCTGAATGCAATATAATCTAATACGCGCAGAGGAAAAGATCAGTTTACAGACATAATCCAATATTTCTTTTTGGAATTCATCAATAATATCAAACTGCTACAGTATATTACCAGAATAAAACATTTTAAAAATGCCATAGAACTCTACAACACAAACAGTGAACGCTAAAGTAAACTATGGACTATATTTAATGGTATAATTACAATAATAATGTTTCATTAATTGTAACAAAGGTACCACTCTAATGCCATGCATTAATAATAGGGAAAACTCTGTGTGAGGGTACACAAGAACTCTGTATTTTCTGCATGGTTTTTCCATAAACTTACAACTTCCCTAATTTAAAAAAAATGGAAAAAGAAAGCAAGGTGTAGAACTTTACGTACTGTATGATCACATTTATATTTAAAGAAAAAAAAACACAAAAGGAAACCACATCTTTCTGTATGTAAATGGTTGGTGGAGGACTGAGGAAAGACATTCACCAAACCAAATAGCAGACTGGGTGGAAGAGGAGGTAGGGGCAGTGCAGAGCAAGGAGACTCTTTGGTGCATTTATATTGAATTGTGTATTTTAAATTAAGCCAGAAAAAAAGGAAGGATGCTGATAGGAGAGGGAGAGGGAAAGAAGAAAGGGAGAAGACAAGGAGAGAAGAAAGAGATTTTTTAAAAGCCCTGAAAGGAGAGCTAAATGGGGGCCAGGCTCTGTGACCATGCCTGCCTACTTCTGCCCGCCCAAAGCGGCCAGGGGCGGGTCAAGGGCACAGCGCCCACCTTGGAATCAGGCGGAAGGCCGGGGGCCAGGGAAGGGGGTGAGGCGCCAGCCTGGGCAGCGGGGGGTGGGGAGAACACGTGTGTGGGGATTTCCAACAGTGACTGATTTCCTTGTAAGTGAGCCTGGAAAGGGGAGGGATCAAAGTACTAACCAGCAGCCTGGCCAGGGCTGAGGCTGTGCTGGGGAAGCAGGAGGAGCCCGGCAAAAGGGGAGAGAAGGGCTCGGGGAAGGGGGCATATGAGACCTACCCTTTGATGCTAAATCCCCTTGTGATCTTGGAAACTTGCCTCTCTTCAGTATTCCTGATCGCAAACTGATATCCTGTCTTTAAAAGCCAAAGGCAGAGGGAGGGGGACTCTTGAATTCGAGGGCTTGAGAAGGCCAGAGGTATTCTTGAGGCGGATGTTCAGCAGTGCTGGGGAAAACTGCCCTCTCCAGGGAGGGGCTGCAGGTTGCTTTTAGCCATTTGAGCAGGCTGATTGGTAAACTGATTTCACACTTTGTTGGAGAAAAGGGGGGGGTGCTCACTGGGACACGGAGACTGTGCAGGCAGAAAGTTTATTGGGAAGCCCTCCCAACAGAGGGGGTCTGACAAGAGACTTCAGCCTGCTTCTGGAAAGGAAGGATTTGAATTTACACAGTACATTCCTAGGCGGGGGAAATGATGGTCAGTGGGAGGGGGTCAAGCGTCCTAGTGAGGTGCAGGGGCCAATAGGAAGCCCTAGAGGTGAAAATTTTCCCTTATATGGTTAGAGGCTAGTGAGCTGGGAGTTATGTTTTCTTGGAATGCTGGAGGAGCAGATGGTGCTTTGATCTGAAGGGAGTGAAGATCTCTATCCCCCTTTACTCCCGTTTCCTCGTGGTTTCTTTGTTCAACCTTTAGGGGAAGTGCCATGCTTTTAGGCACACAGGCTTATGGGATGGGGGGCTTGTCTTTCCTCAGTGTGTGTCAGAGAGAACTGAGTCACAGCTTGTTAATTATTACAAACCTACTGAGCGGGAACCTCTAACACACTTCTTTGCCTTAGTACTCAGAGTACCTGCATATGATCAAAACTTTTCTAGATACTTGGTGTCATGCCTCTGAATTTTCATTGCTGCCCTTTAAAGTGATGCTCCTAAGGCCTTCCAGCTGGGAAAGGCTCTGCCCCTTCACTCCGTGGCCCCTGGCGGCTGTGCTTTCGAGTTCTTCAGCCCGTGGTTTGCAGTTTTCCCTATTAAACTTTTAATCCCTGCTAAACTCAAAGTGATGCCCCTAGAAACTTCAAGGTGTGCACCCCCTGATCTTCCGGTAATCTGCTGTTGCTGAGAAATCAGATTTCCCCACTTATTAAAAACATGAAATCAGAGGTTCTGGGTAAGGAAAACTTGGGGTCTCTTATGGAGAAAGTTGTGCTTCTTCAGAGCAGGGTTTCCCAAGCTCAACACTGTTGCCACTTGGGACCAGATGTTCTTTGCTGTGTGGGGTTGTGCTGCACACAGTAGGAGGTTTAGCAGGTTCCCTGGCATCTCCCCACTAAATGCCAGGAGCACCCCCTTCCTAAGTGGTGACAGAGAAACCCAAATGACTCCAGACAGTGCCCTGTGTTCTCTGGGAGACAAGATTGCGTCTGGTTGCGAGCCACTGCTTGAACTAGACTTTGTGATGCTTGTTTCAGTCACTTAGGTCTCCCCCCGCCACCTGTATTTATTTATTTTTGTTCTGTGTGGTCGCGATTAAAGAATTTATTGATTAATTTGTCTAACATTTCATAAACTGTGTGTGTGTATTAAGTAGAAGCATAAGTTATACTCCCTGACTCAGGCTACATAGGAAGGAAAACACCGATAAATCAGCAGGTCCATAATAGTTCCAGCTTACCAGCAGGAGCCTCGAGCACTTTCTGTACCCTCTCTAGCCCCAGGCTAAGAACCCACGATTCAATTCCACAACCTTGCCACTCCTTCCCTACCCAGACTTGCATCACCCCTGAGTTTGGATCCGCAGCCTCACCCGCAGTGCAAGGCCTTTCCTTGGCCTGCCGAGCCCTCCACCCACTCTGCCAGATCCAACGTTGTGCTGCCTCCAGGGCCTGCACCTCCCCTGGACCACTCCTCTCTGCTGGCCAGTCTCCCATCACCCACCCAGGCCTTTTGGGTTGGAGCAATTCCGGCTCCTGAGGCTGGCTAGTTCTTTCCGGGTGGTAAGTTTTCTCTCCTCACCTGCCATGTCAATTCCTGGCAAACAGGGCCTACTGAAACTAGGGGGCCACTTCCGCATGGTCGGTCCCCACCCCCAGCCCAGCCCGTGCCAGGAGCTACCCAAGTGCACTTGCGCTGAGCCGGGCCTTCCATCCCTGTCCACGGCTGCCTTCCATCTGGCTTCCCAGCTTCCTAACATCCTCTGTCCAGCCCCTTCTCCAACCCCTCCACACTCCCAGCCTCAGCTCAAGGTGTTCCCCTAGTCGGATTAACCTACCTCTCCCCCAGCCCAGGTGCCCGCTACCCCTTCACACACAGCCCCTGACACACGACCTTGTCCCTTAGTTTGAGCCTGTCTCCCCTCCCCCAGGCTGTGAAGCCCTTGAGGAAAGGGACTGGAGGAGGTTTATTCTCGTCCTCACAACCCTCCTCAACCCCGTTTTGGACCTGGCTGCCTAGCATGGAATCCGAGCTTGTTGCATAGACCAGAAGGGAGTAGACAGCGGATGCACAATCCTGCAAACGCCCTTGAGCGCGCCCCTAAGGGGCGGCCCCCTGGCCTTCAAGGTCCCCAGACCTCGGCGGCCACGCCGGGGAAACTTTCCCGGGCTCGGGCTGGAAACCGGGAGCCAGGAAGACTGGCACGGCCGCCTCCCAAAGGCGGACTAGGGCGTCATGTGATGCTCCAATCACATGAGATGCTCCAATCACATGATCCCTAAGAATAGGGGTGATGAGCTCGAGGAAGTGGGGGGAGCAGAGTGAGTTGGGTAGGAAAGATACACAGCATTCCAGGCTGGCCCCGCCTCCACGTCGACGAGTAACCAATGAGAGCGCGGCAGTGGACCTCTGGCCAATGGAAGCTGAGGTGGGCGGGCCCGAGGGGCCCTGTCTGCGAGCCGCGGGGCAGCTGCTGCCCAGCGAGCGCGGACCCTGAGGCGGGCTAGGAGGCCGCCCCGCCGACCCCTCGCGTGCTTCTTCCCGGGGCTCCAGCCGCGGACGGTGAGCTTGAGGCTCCTTCGGAGTCCGAAATGGGAGACAAGAGGAGGCTCGCTTATAGGAACTCCTAAGGGGTTTCTGATGTACTGGAGGGAGTTTTCTAGGGGAGGGAGCAAGCAGTCATTGCAGTGACCCCCATTAGAAGGGGGTTCCTCTCCGGGATCCCCGGAAACTGCAGCCCCTTCCCCTAAAGCAGGGACCACCCCATTCCTGAGCCAGCCCCACTCCCTGTAGGCAGGTGCCGGCTCCTTCCTCTCCTGGTGGTGGTGGTGGGGGGGAGTCCCCGCGACTGCTTGGAGAGGGAGAGGCGCCCGCCCCTTGTCCCGAGCTCGGAGAGACTGGGAGAGGGGACTGAAACTCTGGCGTCCTCAAAGGTAGTAGGGATTTGGAGGGGCGAGTGAGCTCCTGGGTGGTGCCTGGCGCTTCCTTACTTCCTCTCGTTGTGGGAGGATGTGGGCGGTGGGACGAGCCGCCTCTGCCCCTCCCTGCCACTCTCCCTGCCCGGCTGCTGCTGGGCTGGCCCACCTTTGGGGACTCTCCCTCTCCTCCTGGCACTCGGAGTTGGGGGGTGCCCCCTAGTGGAAGATGACGTCGCTCGGGGCTCGAAGAAGCTTCTGTCCTCCCTCTGTTGTGGCAGTGTGGGGTGGCCACTCAGAACCCTAGTGGACAGTAGTAGCCAGAGAGGAGCGGAGCCTCCTGCTCCCGCGGGCCGAGTGGTGTGTGGGCGTGTGTGTGCACTCCGTAGAAGCGCGCATGCACTAACCTCGGGGACACAGGAAGGGAAGTAGACACATAAATCCCCAGGGGGCCGAGTAGTCCTACATGTGTGAGGACAGGCAGCCCTTCTGCCTAAGCAAGCGGCCAGGCTGCTGAGGGTGAGGGTGAGACAGGTGGTAGAGACTTCCTTGGCCTGGGAGCTGTGGTGGTGGAGGAGAGAGACGGGGACAGTGGTCCAGGACCAGATGCCCCGAGAGGACCTCTTGGGGGAGGGGCACCTGAGGAAAGCCGGGTGAGGAGAGAGGGGATTTGAGTGACTAGGTGGGTGGGTCTTCCTGGCCTGCCACCCAGCAGTGCCACACACAGACCCACGGGGAGGCTGCCAGGGGTGGGGAGCAACTTTTGAAGCTCCCACTGTTGGTGGCAATTCTAGGGCTAGGACCCAAATGCAGTTTCCACACAGCCCCTGTCCCCCATTTTCACCCTGCCCAGTTCATCTGCCCAGGAACACTTCAGTCCCTCTCCTGGCCCTCTCCCTCTGCTGGGACGCAAGGTCTCTGTCCTTCCGGGGCTTGGAGTTCCTTCCAGGGCACTGCCCAGGGTGCCTCTTGTGAAATAAACCCAGGCCCACTGTGCTCTGGAGCCATCAAGCCTGTCGTCGCCAGGACTTGATATTTGACATGGGCGTGCTACTTGTTGTCTCTGAACCTCGGTTTCCTCCTTTGAAAAGCAAAGACAATAATAATTACTACCTTGGGTGATTGTTGCAAACAGTGACCAGTGCTGTGACCAGTGCTGTGTGGGCCACCGACAGGCTCAACAGACCTTCCCGGCTGCTCCTCTAGGCGGGGTCACGCCCTCCCCGCCTGCCCTGTTGAATTCCGGCTGCTGAGCTTGGGGGAAGTGTTGTTAGGAAGTGAGAATCTGCACCCCCAGGGACTCGGGGCTTGGTTCCTCCTGCTGACGCAGGTGGGCAGGGGGGTGGGCGGGGAGGGCCTCGCAGGCCTTGTGGCGTCTGCACTTGTGGCTGAGTTTTGGCACCCAGCGTGGGGGCGGGGATTGGTATGTTCGGTGAGTCTGAAGGGCCCTGGCGGTGTTGGGAGCCCCTCAGGGAACAGGTGTCTCAAAGATTCACACAGCCTGTGTGTCCCCTTCCCTGCGAGGGAGGGGACAGTCAGCAGGCAGGCAGTGGCCAGCCCCTGGAGAAGGCAGCCCAGACCCCATGAACCACCACTTTCCTTTTCACAACTTCCCTGCCCTGTGGCTTCCCACGTCCTGTGGTGACTCCCACACGGGCCATGGCAGGGTGCAGGTGTGAGCGGAAGGCCAGGAAAAGGGAACCCTGGCTTTTGCTCGGCTCCCCCCGCCCCTCAGCCCGGCCCTCTCCTGGGACTACTGAAGCCTCCCCCGGAGGAGGCCCACGTCCCCACAGGTCAGACCATACGTCCTCCTGACTGGCACATGCTTCCCTCTCGGTGACTGTGACTGCGTAGCAACCACAGAGACCCACGTGTCGGGCCACGTGTGGGAACACAGATCCACCCATACGCTCATTCACAGGAGACGTGGGCAGCTAAGTTTCAGGTTTCACGTCTTCCATCCTGAGGAGTCGCTGGGCGAGTGAGTGTGCTCAGAATCGAGGGGGCATGGGCTTAAGCCAGTTGCTAAATTGTACAGGCAGACCATGTGGATCCTGGTGAGCTGGGTGGCCTTGGTGGCAGGGCTGGCAGCCGGAACGCAGTGCCCTGATGGTCAGCTCTGCCCTGTGGCCTGCTGCCGGGATGCAGGAGGAGCCAGCTACAGCTGCTGCAGTCCCCTTCTGGTGAGTGCCCCTCAGCCAGGCAAGAGCTGGCAGCCTGGGTTTTCCCAAAGGGTCATCCCGGAGTGGCCCAAGGCGGCGGCCAGGCACTGTCCTTCGGTTTATCTTCTGCCCTTTCTTCCCAGGACAAGCGGCCCTCTTGGCTCACAGTGCTGAGCAGGCCTCTGGGCCCACCCTGCCAGATCGATGCTCACTGCTCTGCTGGTTCCTCTTGCCTTCTCACTGACTCGGGGACCTCCAGCTGCTGCCCCTTCCCGGAGGTGAGGGCCCCGTCAGCTCTACACTAGCTTAGATCTGCACTGACGCTTTCCTGCTCTCCCACCCCAGGTCAAAGGGCCTCTCCAACACAGCCTTCTGTGTCCCACAGGCCGTGGCATGCAGGGATGGACGCCACTGCTGCCCACGGGGCTTCCACTGCAGTGCCAACGGGAGGTCCTGCTTCCGCAGCTCAGGTTTGCCAGGGGTGTGGTGGAGGACAGGCAGGCAGGCAGCATGTGGACCCTGGAGTGTCCAGGAGCCCAGCTGAGTGGCCCTCTTGCTGCCCTTGTGCCTTCATTCACGTGGCATCTGTACTAAGCAACCCTGCGGTGGACAGAGGGGCAGCACTGGGGCAAGGAGAGGGCAGGAGAGCGCCCAGGACTCCTGGTGGCTGCTGGTGCAGGCGTGGCAGGGGTGGGTAAAGGGGTCCTCCCTGTGCCGTCTCGCTGAGGCAGGGACTGCTTGTGGAGACAGTGGGTTAAGGATGGCTGGGAGGTCACCGAACTGCAGGACTAGCCCCCTGCCCAGCCCTCCAGCATCTGAGCCTGCAGGCCCCTCTGCCAGCAGCCCCTTGACTGTTGGGGCAGAGTGACTTCCACTGGCCTGCTTGATGGAGCCTTGCATCATCCTGTCTACAGATGCCAGCTCCTTGGGTGCCATCCAGTGCCCCGACAGCCGGTTCGAGTGCCCCAGCTCCTCCACATGCTGCACTATGCTCGATGGCTCCTGGGGCTGCTGCCCCGTACCGCAGGTACAGGTGTGGCGACGGGGTGGGGTGCAGAGCTAGGGGCTGGAGGAGGCAGGCAGTCAGAACCACCTCTTCCCAGGCTTCTTGCTGTGAAGACAAGGTACACTGCTGCCCCCACGGCACCTCCTGCGACCTAGCTCACGCCCGCTGCCTTTCGCCCACGGGTTTCCACCCCCTGTCATTGAAGACCCCCGCGCAAAGGACTAATAAGGCAGGTAAGGAGGTGGGAGAGCATCAGGTTGGGGGTTGGGGTGAGGGGAGAAGCCACATCTGGCTCCCAGCTGGGAAAGAGGCCCCTCCACCTTCCCTGGCTCGCACCTCACTGCCCTCTCCCCTTCCAGTGGCTTTGCTCACCGCGGTCCTATGTCCCGATGCACAGTCTCAGTGCCCTGATGGTTCTACCTGCTGTGAGCTGCCCAGTGGGAAGTACGGCTGCTGCCCAATGCCCAATGTGAGCGAGGGGCTGGAGCCAGGGGGGCTTTGCTGGGGTTCCAGGGCGTGGGGCTGGCCTGGTGGTTGCTGGGAGCCTGGCTGGCTTAGAACTCACACCACCCCCTAGTGGGGGATTGCGGCAGTGCCAGCCTCTGTTCCCTGGGCCAGACTGAGGCTGGCAGTCACAAGCCCCAGCCCCGTCCCCCCATCCAGGCCATCTGCTGCTCCGACCACCTGCACTGCTGCCCCCAGGACACTATTTGCGACCTGATCCAGGGCAGATGCCTCTCCAAGGGGAATGCTACCGCGCTCCTCACCAAGCTGCCCGCACACACAGGTACCAGGGACAGGCCACGGGCCCCGGCCGCCTACCCCAGGAGGAGCTCCTGGCTGCATGGAGGCGCCGGTGCTGGCAGGAGCGGCATCTGTGTCCTCATCTGGTTCTAGCTAAGAAGTCAGCAAAGGGTGGGCACCCTAGGGACCCCCACAGCCATTGCTGACCCTTCCTCCTTGCCTGCCTTGCAGTGCAGGAGGTGAAGTGCGACACAGAGGTGAGCTGCCCAGATGGCTACACCTGCTGCCGCCTACAGTCGGGGGCCTGGGGCTGCTGCCCTTTTGTCCAGGTACCCAGGAGTGGTGGGTGGGCTGAGCTGAGGGGGCTGCCAGTGCTAGGCCTCTGTCCCCACTGGCACCTCTCCATCCACTGTAGGCTGTGTGCTGTGAGGACCACATCCACTGCTGCCCGGCGGGGTTTAGGTGTGACACAGAGAAGGGAACCTGTGAGCAGGGGGCCTTCCAGGTGCCCTGGATGGAGAAGGTCCCAACCTTCCTGAACCCCAAGTCCATGGAGAGTGACGTCCCCTGTGACAACGTTACCAGCTGTCCCCCCTTCAACACCTGCTGCCGACTCGCCTCTGGGGAGTGGGGCTGCTGTCCTGTGCCAGAGGTGCATGGGAAGGAGGGCAGCACTGGGGAGGGGTGGGCAATGTCCTGGCCAGGGCAGGTGGCCAGACTCCTGTCGCCGTGCTCTTCTGCCCTCTGCCTAGCCCACGGCTGGCACAGCACCTCAGCCAGACCGTTTCCAGCTAGAGGAGCTGTGAGGAGGAGAGGCAGGGGTGGGGCGTGGGGTGGGGCTCAGCACCCACCCCCAGCTCAGACCACTGTGTTCTATCCAGGCTGTCTGCTGCTCAGACCACCAGCACTGCTGCCCCTCTGGCTATACGTGCACAGCTGAGGGGGCGTGTGAGAGGGGGGACACGGTGGTGGCCGGGCTGGAGAAGCAGCCCGCCTCCCGGGCCGCCTCGCCCACAGACACCGGCTGTGACCAGCACACCAGCTGCCCCGTGGGGCAGACCTGCTGCCCCAGCCTGAGCGGGGGCTGGGCCTGCTGCCAGCTGCCCCACGTGAGTGCCACCTGCCCGCCCCTTAGTAGGGAGCCAGACCCTGGGAGGATTGGGGCAAATGAGATCAGGATGCCACGTGTCCCCGTCTCCCCAGGCCGTGTGCTGCGAGGACCGTCAGCACTGCTGCCCAACTGGCTACACCTGCAACGTGAAGGCCCGGTCCTGTGAGAAGGAGGTGGACCCTGCCCAGCCTGCCACCCATCTGACCCGAAGCCAAGTGGACGTGGGGGACGTGAAGTGTGGGGCAGGGCGTTTCTGCCACGATAACCAGACCTGCTGCCATGACAGCCTTGGGGGCTGGGCCTGCTGTCCCTACCGCCAGGTCAGTGCCACCCTCTGCCTGGCGGAGGGGGGGTACTGGTGTGGGCCAGGTTGCGCCCTGTCTAACCTTCGCCCCCCTCTCCGCCACCACCAACCAGGGCGTCTGCTGTTCAGATCGGCGTCACTGCTGCCCTGCAGGCTTCCACTGTGGGGCCAGGGGCACCAAGTGTTTGCGCAGGGACAGCGTGCGCTGGGACGCCTCTTTGAGGGGCCAAGCCCCGAGACAGCTGCTGTGAGGAGGGCTCGAGGACATCCAGAAGACACTGTGCAGACCTGGGAGCCTGCTGAGAGGGTGCCCCCTGCTCAGGCCTTCCCAGCGCCTCTCCCCCACCAGTCTCCCTGGATCCCCCACCCCATTCTGAGGTCCACCATCATCACCATGGGAGGTGGGGCCTCACTCTGAGGCCTTCCCCACGAGAATGGGGTCCGTGGCGTGAGCCGCGTTACAAGCTGCCATCCCTCCCCCAATTTCTGTGGACCCTGTGGCCCGGTGCTGTCGGCGCTCCACAGGTGGGTGTGTCTGTGTGTGCTCCAATAAAGTTTATACACTTTCTTAACAGTGTCTGATTGGGCCACCCTGCCTGCCTGCCCCACGGGACCCGGGAGCAGGGCTCCTCTAGTGCCAACGTCCCCCCCATCCCACAGAAAGACGGATGCAGAGTTAATCTCACCAGTTTTCTATTTGCTGTTGCCCACTGCCACCCCATCCCTCTACTCCCTGGTTCCCAGAGCGGACCCCTGCCACCAGTCCTGGGGCAGGGGTGGGCTAGTCAGCAAGCAGCACCCCTCCCCTCCGGGGGGGGCCTCAAGGAATGCCCCCTCCCTTCCCAGCCCTCACTCTAGCAGCTGGGGCCCGGTTGCCCCTCCTGCTTTTCCACAATAGAGCTTTCTATGTACAGCCCCATTTTTACAGGCACTGCTTCCCCCCACCCAGCCCTCCTCCCCAGCACCTCCCTCCCCCTGCCCGAAGGCAAACATGGGGTCCCTCCCAAGACCTTACCCAGGACGTACCAGCGAACGCTCCGCAGATGGTGTTGGCCGCTCTGCAGGCCGGGGCTTGGGGCTAAGAGCGAGCTCCCGCCCCCGCCCCCCGGGGGGCGCGCACCCTGGGGGCAGGCCCGGGCGGAAGCGGCGGGGGCAGAGGCAGGGCCAGGGGCGGCGCTACTTGACGTTGAACACCATGAGCGGCCGCTCCTCCCGCCGCTGCCACGGGCTCTTCTTGTCGCCCGCCTCGTCACCCGCCTCCGTCCCCAGCTCGTCCTCCGGGCTGGTGAGCGAGTCGCGCCGCAGCTCGCTGGCGCTGCTGCGGGAACTGTCCCCGCGGCTGCGGCCCCGACCCCGGGGCACCGTGGCCGCGCGGCCCTCGGGCGCCGCCACCTCGTCCAGCAGCGGCGTCAGCGAGTTGTCCTCCGGGGAGCAAAGACCCGTGCGGCTCTCGCTGCTGCTGGGCTCCGTGTCCTCGCTGAGCGCCAGGCGCGGGGGCCCGGGCGGCGGCGGCGGCGCGCGCTCCCGCTCCTCCCGCGAGGGCCGCCGGCGCGCGGGCCGCGCCTCGTGCACGTCGACGCCCGAGTCCAGGCTGGCGTCGGTGCTGCGGCCCCCGCCGCCCGCCTGCAGGTCGATGTAGGAGTGGCGGACTTGCGAGTTGGAGCGCCCGTCGAGGGACACGAACCAGGCTCGCGGGTGCGGCTTCACGCCCAGTTCGAGCAGCTTCTTCTCGGTCAGCGCCTGCAGCTCCCCGTTGAGCTGCGCCATGGTGGACTCGTTGAACAGCACCGGGATGGTGACCGAGCCGCTGACGGGCGCCGAGCGCCCGCCCCCCCAGCCCTCGCCGCCGCCGGCCCCGCCGCCCTCGCCCCCCGCGCCCGGGTGGCCCTGCAGCAGCGGGCGCTGGGGGTCGGGCTGGGAAAAAGGGCGCGCGGGGCCCGAGGCCGTGCCCTCCGCCGGGGCAGGCTCGTCGCCCGCCCCCGCCGCGCCCGCCTCGCCGCCGAGGCGCACGTAGTGCGCGGGGATCACCAGGGTGGGCATGACGTTGCGGTAGACGCTGTCCTTGAGGTGGTCGATGGAGCCGCAGAAGATGAGCTGCCCGGCCTGGCTGAGCGACGGCGGCCGCGCCAGCTGGTCCACCGACTGGGACAGCAGGAAGTCGGGGGTCTTGCTCTCGGCTGCCCCCTTGTGGCCCAGATAGTGGTCGAAGGGCGGCGGCGGCGATGGCGGCTCATGCAGGAAGGCTGGGGCCCCCGGGGGCCCCCGCCGGTACTCCTCTAGGCCTGGCTCCAGCCCGCCGGGAGCCTCGACGGAGCGGGCGCCCTTGAGCCCGGCGCCCTCGCCCCCGCGGGCACCCGAAGGCTCGGCGCCCGGGCGACCACCAGGGCGAGGCTTGGCGCGGAAGAAGTCGTCCCGGGAGGTGTCCAAGTCCCGGGAGCTGGAGAAGGCCGAGTGGAGGGGGCCTGGAGGCGGAGCCTCGGGGTCCCCCGACGGGGCGGGCTCCAGGGATCCACCACAGATGAGATGGAGCTGGGACATCGAGGTGGCCTGGTCTCGTTTGTTCCCGTCAGAGGGCCCGGTGAGCTGCAGCTTGCGGTGCTGTTGTCTCGGCTTCAGGCAGCGCCTTCTGGAGAGGAGAGGGCCGACCGGGACCCTCAGGAAATGGGAGGACCTCGGCAGCCCCCAACTCTCCAGCTCGCCCCCCCCACCACCCCCCACCCCCGCCCCGCGGCTGCTAGATGAGAAGTGGATAAGGTTGCGGGAGTGGAGTGAACCCCTGAAGCATTTGGGAGAGATGGGGAGGAGCCCCGGTGGGGCCTGGGAGAGGTTTGTGGGAAGAGCTTGGGTGTTTGCGGGAGGCCGGTCGGGTCAGCTCTGCCCTGTTGTAGGAAGTGCGGTGAGAACCTGGGAAGAGCATTTGAGCCACGTGGGGGCATCTGGCCTGGGGTCTCTTGGGAGGGAGAGCTGGGCTGGTGGGAGCAGCAACAGATCTCCTCTGGAGGGAGCCAGATGGCAGCTCCTGCTCCCTGTCCCCCTTCCCGCTCTAGGCACTGGGCTTTTCAGGCAGGTGCAGGTGCAGGTGTCTTTCTCACCAGTGCCTTGAGGATGGAATCGTGATTTACACATCTCTGGGGCCCCAGTGCCCAGCAGGAGGCCGGGCCGAGAGCAGGCTTCTGTCAGTGCATGGGGTGAGAGGTAGTTGGGGGGCCAAGGCGGGGGGACTGGGTGGCCCCTGGTGGCCCCTGCGCACTCACCGGCAGTAGTAGATGAGCAGACACAGCAGAATGAGCACCAGCAGGGCCAGAGCCGCCAGGATGGTGAGGAGGAAGATGGTGTGGTAGGTGCCAATGTCCTGGATGCCCGACGTGATGGTGACCAGCCCTGTGCCAGGCAGGGAGGGGCTTAGTGGCCTCGGGACTCCACTCTGCTGGCCTCCCCTTCCAGCCTCGTGTCCATTCCTGCCACCCCCTCCCCTCTCCCCCACCACTCTCACCGGCCGTGGGGGAGGCCATGGCAGCCGCCCAGTACCCCAGCTGGGAGGAGACGAAAGTCCAGTAGAGCTGCCGGCCTTCCTTCCGGATCACGCCACTGCCATTGCGGACCCACAGCCCTGAGAGAGACGGCGTTTTCATCAAATTCCATGTCCTCCCACCTCAGTGCCGTTTTCCCTCTCCCAACTCGGGCACCTGGAACCCCCGAGGCACTCACCACTCTTTGGGTCGAACCTCCAGGCTGGAATACTGGTGCCTACGGCGAGGGCCCGAGGCTCCGAGGGTACGGGTAGAGACAGCTGGATGGGGCCCGAGAGTGGCACCTCCGTGCCGTTGCTTGTCAGCAGGTGCACACTCACGGCAGCCAGGGGCATCAGCTCCAGCCAGGAGCCATTGCCTGGGGAAGGTGACACAGGACTGAGGGCTAAATAAACCCAGGTTAGGGGAGCAACCCCTTCCCCGCCCAGCACTCAGCATACCTGAGCTGGAGGCCTCAGTGCCCAGGAAGGCAGGGAAAGCCCGCATTTCCTGCTGGGTGCTGGCAGGTGTGAGCGAGGCCCACAGCTGGCTGTAGGTGGAGTTGACAGGCAGGCAGGCAGCCCGGCAGTGGAACTGCACCCAGGGTTGGGAGCGGGCACCTGGGCAGAGAGAGGGCTGTCGTGACACAGCAGAGACAAGGCTTCCCAGGGACCAGAGCAAGAAAGCATCTAAGGTGTAAGGGAGCCCTGGGCCAGCTACTTGGAAAGGCCCAGGAGGGTGGTGACTCGGGGAGAAAACGTTCATCTAGAAGGGACATGGACCTGCTGTCTCCATGTCCTGCCTGCGTGACCCTGAGCAAGTTACTTGTTCTCTTTCAAACAATTTTCTTACAGACCTATAAAATGATGAGGTTCAGATCCTCCATCATTATTGTGTGCCGCACGACAGGCACGGTGCTAGGTGCTAGGGATACAAAGGTGAATGCGATCCAACTCCCTGCTTTTAAGAAGTCCAGGCTAGTGTGGCACTGTCCACATCACTGCCCACTAAGAGACACAAGCAGCTAGTAAGCACTTGGAGTGTGGCTAGCGTGACGCACGAACGGAATTGAACATATTTTGGTTTTTACTGCCTTTTTAATGTAATTTAAGTTATTTAAATTCAAATAGCCACATACAGCTAGTGGCTACTGCCTTGGACAGCTTAGGTCAAGCATGCGTGTGTGTGTGTTGGGGTGCAGATATGTGAAGAGAATGCCAACACCACCTGGTAATAGTAGCTAACGTTTATTACGCCTTGCCACACGCTCGGCACTGTTCTAAGCAGGTTACCTCTTTAATTGGCATAGTAGCCTCTGAGGAACCCAGTGTAGAGCTGCAGGAATTGAGGCAGGAGAGGCTGAGTAACTTGCTCACGGTTACTCAGCTCAAGGTCACAATCCTTGAGCCACAACTGAAGCCCAGACAAGCGGGCACCAGCGCCCATGCTCTCCACCACTGTCCACCCTGCTTGGCGGTGACCCTAGAGGGATGCCGTGAGCACGGGGAGTGTGGCCGCCCAGTCAAGCAAGGCCCCGCAGAATCTCGAAAGATGCAGAAGACTCACTAGAAAGAAAGTAGGAAGGGACTTCCAGCACTTCTGGCACTGGAAAGGCCCAGGGGCACAAGGCTGCTGTGCTCAGGAACCGGAAGCAGCAGATGAATGGAGGGGGCGGGGAGCGAGGCCCCGTGGGGGCAGCCCCTGAGCACGCGGTCAGCCTTGTGAGGGAGCCTGGGCCTTGTACTGAAAGCAGTGGGAGTCGGGGAAGGGCTTTAAGCTAAGGGGCAAGAGTAGGCGGTTGAGCATTTTAGAAACCTCCAAAGGCATCTCGAAATCTCTCCAGGATCCGAGAGAGGAAGGAGAGCAAAGAATGACTTTGGGATAAGGGCTCAAGTAGAGAATATAAGTTTGAGGGGGGGTATTCTCCCACTCACAAACCCACTGTGGCTCCCTCTTGCTGGCAGGATGGAGGCTAACTCCCCGCCTGGCTTCATCACCCAGTCTCCACCAGGCACCCCTCCTGCACAGCCAGGCCAGTGAGTTCCTGCACCCTAGCTCCTCCCAGCCCCCCTCATTTCCCCTTCTGCTCTGCACCTCGAGGCTCCCGGAGGCCTTCCGCTCCCATGAAGATGTCTTCGCTCCCCGTTCAGTCTCACGGCCCACGCGGTCTCCCAGCTCCCCCTACCAGGTTCTCCTGCTTGTCGATGCTCACAGCATGGGATGCAGCTGCCCTCTACTCCACTTCCCTGCCTGCTCTGTAATTATTTCAGGATTTGCAATGATTTATTTGACTGTCTCTCAACTTGCCTGTGACCTCCACGAGGCGGAGAACAGTTCTGTTCTTCCTTACCACTATTTCCCAGCCCCAGACCCAGTGCCCTGTGAAGTGTATGTGCTGACTTAAATATTGGTTGAATGAGACTGAGCCCGTGGTGGGGGAGGACCACTCTGGGTGGCTCTGGCCTTGCACTTGGTAGGTGTTCAGTATTCATAGAATGACCCTTTTGTGGCCTAACACAGTTAGGTGCCCAGTGAGTGCACACAAATTTATGTAGATTAACTGAAGATAAAGGTGGCAGGGAGTGGGGCTTCTAAAGGGAGTAGAGGGAGAATAGAAGCCATGAGAAGCCCCAATAACAATAATCCTTTATTGAGCAGCTACTGCGCTAAGTTCTTTACAAACTTCGTTATTTGGATGTGTAGGTACTTGCCTTATCTTCTTTTTCCAGATGAACAAACTGACTCAGAGGGGCTAAGCGATTTGCCCAAGGTCATTCAGTGAACACGTGGGAAAGCTGAGCTCTCCATTCCAGGGCAGTGGGAAGGAGGAGTTGAGGGGTAAGGTGGGGGAAAGCCTTACCAGGAGAGCCCAAGAGGATGTGCACAAGGTCCTCATAGAGGATGAGGGTTGCTGGCCGCTCAGGAAGCAGGTAGAGGCTGACAGACGCATATACTGTGGGGCGGGGGAGGGGCGGCTGGTCAGCTCCAGAGAAAGCCCCAGCCCAGGCCGGGCGCGCCCTCCCTCTGTCCCTCTGAGCCCCCCAGTCCAGGCAGCAGCTGCTGAAAGGCCTTCCCCCTCCTCCCCCAGCACTATTTTGGGAAGGGGCTGATGGAGGGTCAGCTGCTGCCTCTTCCCCCTCCCCTGCCCCTGCACTCACGGGGCAGCTTGTCAACACGCCAGGGCACGGAGTTGGTGAGGAAGCCAGGGCGGGCAGCAGTGACCAGCACCCAGGTGCCCAGGCGGTATCTGAGGGGTAGTGTGGCCATGCCCTCTGAGTCCGTCGTGCCAGCAGCTAGCAGCGTCCGGTTCCCAAACACGTCCACCGAGGCCCGGGCCAGGGGCACCAGTTCCCCACTCACATACACCTGCACTTTGATCAGGACCTCTGTGGGCAAGATGGGGTGAAGGGAGTGAGAAGGAGGAAGTGGGGGAGAGAACTGGGGAGTCCTGAGAGGTGCTTGGCTGGGAGAGGCTTTGGGGCTGAGGCTAGAGAAGTTATTATAAGAACCAGCATTTATAGAGCACTTACTGTGTGCAAAAAGAGCTGTGCACATGGATTGCATTTAAACCATGCATGGGCCTGTGACGTAGGTACTATTACCATATCCCAAGTCTTGACACATTGGCTTTTTCACATTTTAGCATTTCTCAGGCTATGCCTACAATTAATGATGTCATAATTATATTTGGCAGCATTTTTTCCCCTTCCTTACTGGTGCATGAAATAATAGTGCATCTTATAGTCAGCAGTGTCTTGGATTCAGTAAAATACCCCATTTTCCACATAAGGAAACTGAGGATCAAAGAGCTGAGATACCTGCAGGTCATTTATTACCCCCGGATAAGTGGCAGATCTGGGACCCAGCCAGGCAGTCCGCCTCTGGAGCCCCAATTCTTAACTATAGGGCTCTACCAGGGGGAGGACAGGGAAGGGGTCCTGAGAGAGAATGAATGCGGAGAACCAGGGGCCTGCGGATGGAGAGGAGAGGGCAGGACTCAGCTGTTCCGAAGGGAGGGGTCAGCATTTTGAGTTCTCAGAAAAAAGTTAAGGGGAGACTAGGGGAATTGGTCATTCCCGGAGTCCTTTGCCCATTTCCCTTCAGATTTAGGGACTCACTCTGACCCCCAAGACCAAACAAGTACCTCCTGACCCCTCCCTCTCACATGTATAACCCACCCCCTTCCCAGCTGGTCAGCTATATTCCGTCACCATGGCAACGCCCTCATTCCTCCCAGGAGATCTGGCAGGGAGCTGGGGCCCTGGCAAGGGGAAAGGGAAGGAGGCCTGGGGGGGCCGACACAGGCCCTCAGGAAACTTGTGCAGAGGGGGCTGGGAAAGGAAACCCAAGTATTTTGCCTTCCAGAGCGGCCTCTTGCCACAGCCCTGCCAGGCTGGTCTGGTCAGGTGTCCTGAGCTCAGATGGGGTGACAGGGAGGCGCCAAGCCCTGAGTTGTTGCCGTGGATTCCCCAGGTTACCCCTCTGACCCGTCCCACCACCAACCCCTTCCCACTTGGCTTGGCCCTTCCCTCAAGAACGTGCCTCACCCCTGGCTAGCTGCCGGTAGTGGGAGTAGAGGAGGTGTCCTGCCTGCAGCCATACAGGGGCATCTCTCAGGACCCAGAGGGGCGGCTGGGAGTGGGCTGTGTGCTGGACATAAACCTGGGGGAGTCCAGGTGCAGGAGAAAGAGCTGGAGTTGAGAGCAGTAGGGCACAGGGAGGTCAGGGGGTCACGGGGACTTTGGGAAGGCCCCATGAGTAGGGCCTGGCACTCCACAGTGACAGGTGTCTTATCTCAGGCTTCCAACTCCAGGGCCAGCACCACGCCTGCCCCTGGCATCCCACCCAGCTGTCTGCCTAAGCCCCTCTCCCTGTCCCCTCCCAGGCCTGAGCCCAACCCTTTAGGGTGGGTGCACACGCCAGACCCTCTCCCACTCTGGTTCTCCCAAGAGCTGGCAGCTCCCCCACCCCCTTTCTACCACCACCCAGAAGGAATTCTGAGAAGCTGGAGGGGTAGCTAGCCCCACCCCCAACCACCCCCAGCTAGGAGCAGCTGGATGGAGCAGCTGGGAGGAGGGGACCCGGGCCTTGAGAAAATGGTCATTTGAGGGAATGCGTTGGGTTCCAGGCCAGATCAAAGGAGGGGAGGTGGCCCCGGGGGATGAAACAGGGGTGGGCAGGTAAGGTCCCAAGGAAGCAGCAGTGCCAAGCTGGGGGGCATGGGGCAGATGCTTAGCAGATTCCCTTCTCCCATCCCTTTAGCCTGGACTCCCAGCCAGTGGCCTGGGAGAGCTCCCTATCCCGGCTCTATTCCAGGCAATCCCCTAGACCCCCCCTCTCCCCTGGGGTGCAGGGGCCTGAGGGAGGGGCTTTCTAAGAAACTAGGTGCTCTTTCTCCTGTAGAGAACAGGGGAGACTGAGGTTGGGGGAAATTCCTCCCCCATTCCTCAAAGCCTGGCATTCCATACAGTATCCGCCTCTCCCGGCTTCAGTCCCTGCTTCATTCCAGAAGGAAATCCGACCCCCTCCTTCCATCCGGACCCCACTTCCCTCATCCAGACACACATCCCCCCTGCTTTTCCTGCCAGCTCCTTGATGGTGGTGGTGGGGTGGGGGGAGTGGAGAGGCTGTTTCAGGCAGCGATGTGGCACATAGGTGGGGGAGGGGCAAGCAGTGGCTGGGGCGGTGGGCAGAGGGCTGGGAGGTGGCGCAGGGCTTGGGGGGAGGCTTCTAAGAGCCTAGGCGGCGAGTGTGGGGTCAAGGTGCCGCCCTCACACACCCCCCTCACTGCAGGAGCCCCACCCCCACCTCACACACCCACCTGGCCCGCTGAGGCTCTGGGAGGGTCTCCTCCACCGAGAAGACGTTAGGAGAGGCGGGGTTGCCCGCGGGCGGGCTGGGGACAGGAGTGGTGGGAGGCCGCCTGGACGGGGACCCGGGCACCTGCCCTCCCGGCCGGCACTGCCCCCAGGCAGCCAGCCAGCGCAGCATGGCTCCGCCACCACAGCCCTGCCATGCGCCCCGAGCTGGGGATCACAATACACCCCTTTTCCAGAGCCTCCAACTGCAGCCCCTCCTCCGTCGTGGGCTGATCAGCGTTTGTTTGGTGCACCCCAAATTCTAAACCCGGGGGGCCGGCTAGGCGCTGTCAGGTTCCAGGACGCAGGACCCCGTCGGAGCCGTCAATCCCGCCAGCAGCCTCGCCCACTCCCGGGCCTCCCCTCCCCCCTTCCAAGCGGCCCTAGACGCCCAGCTCTCGTCCCGCCCAGGGTGGCAGCCGGGGCCCGCGCCCCCACCCAGCCCGCCTCAGGGACCCGGAACCCGCAGGGGGCTGCGGAGCCCGCACCCGCCCCAGCGCGCCCCTGGGCGGGTGTCTTCGGTAGACAATGGCTCAGGCGGCAGCGCCTCGCGGACCCGGAGGGAGAAAGATACGGCGGAAGGGGGCGGCGGCGCGGGGCCCCGGGACCCCCCCTCCCCATTGTGTCTCCCCCAGCCCCCCGCCCCGGGTCTCCTGTTCCCCTTCCCCCACCCTTTCCCACAAGCGCCGTCCCCAGGTCACGTAACTCCCCCCATCTAAATCCGGGAAATAGAATACCCCCAAATTCACGCGGCCGCCGAGGGGGGACTGGCGGGCGGGGCCCGGGGCGAGGGGCGCAGCCCCGCGATCGCGGCCCCTCACGGCCGGACTCACCCTGCTCCGGCGGCGACTTGCCGGGAGCCCGGGAGGCGCTGCCGAGCAGCAGCCCCAGCAGCGGCAGCAGCCGCGCCAGGACGCCGGGGCCACTCGGCGGCGGCATCGCGGGGCTCGGCCAGGCCTGGCGCCCGCCCGGCCCCGCTCGGCCGGCCCCGCTCGGCCCCCTCTCGGCGCCGCGCCGCGCAGCTCCGGCTCCCGCTCCGGCTGCGGCGCCCGCTCCGCGCGATTGTCTCCGTCCGGAGCCGCGGCCAGCGCCCCCTGCAGGCCGAGCGCCGCACCGCGGGCCTCCCAGCGCCGCCCCTCCCGGCCGCGCTCCGCCCGCCGCTGCCGGCACTCCCGCCCCTGGTACCCTGGCCCTCAGCCTACCCGACCGGTGCCCCCTCGCTGCAGCCCCCATCCCGCGGTCTCAGACTCCGAGCTGCAAGGGTGCGTAGCCTTAGGTTCCAATCACAGGAGTCCATGGGGTTCGAGAGCTCCCGAAATTGGGTACAAAATTTGGAGCAAGAGAAGGGGTAGCGCTTACAACACACTGTCGAGGGGGTACGGAGGAGTGTCTCAAAAATGTGTACGAGGTCCAGCTCGACTGCCACTCCTTTCCGCGTACACAACCACGCAGCGCGGGGTCGGTAGCGCTAGCTCCCTTGGGAGCCAGTCAGACCTCAGTTCTTGCCCAGCTTCTCCCTCTTATTAAACTCTAGACAAGTGACTTAGCCTCCTGGTCCTCATCTTCTCTCTAGTGGGAATTTTAATGACCCCCACCTCAAGGGGTTGTTGTAATGATTAAATGAGATAATGATGTGAGAAAAGGGTCTCGTGCATGCCTGGCCAGAGTGGGGGCACAAAAAATGGTGCAGTTATTGGCTCACTGTGTCCAGGTAATCAGAGCCACTGCTGAGCCATCGCAATGGTCAGGAAGTTCTTCCAGAGGTCAACACTGACTTTATTCTCACCCACTGACCATCACTCGTTGATGCCCACTGGTTCTAGCTTCATGAACAAGCCAGGTCTTTTCCTTCCTTCTCAGCCACTGAACCTCGCATTTGAAGATAGTGACTGATCTGCCCAGCCCCCAGCCCCCAGCCCAGCTCTGGGTGGAAAGCATCCAGCTCCATGTGCGTGGCTGTCATCACCACTCAGCTTCAGCATGGCCAAATCCTCATCTAATCTAGTCTCCTTCTCTCGGTTCTCTTTAGCTTGTCACCTTCTCTTTCTCACAGTGTGGTGCTCTGGAGGGGACTGAGTACACAGGACAAAAGCCTGATCCCCAGAGGACAGCAGCAGGCTTCCATCGTGGTTGGGTGCCCTGGTTGGGGTTTTCTGACTTAAGGAGGTCTCATTTTGAGATTGTGGACAAAACCTCCAGATACCTTTTTTTTTTTTTTTTTTTAACAGAAATTTCCACCTAATCAGATTTCCCAGTCTTGTTTTTATGTAACTCATCTTTTGGAACCTCAGCACAGGACTTAGCTATGAATTTCATCTTGTTGGTTTCAACCCAACACTACAATCTGTCAATGCTGCTTTGAATCTGCTTCAGTCACCCACTGTATGAGCATGCCCTCCAGTCAGCAGCCATCTCCAGGGTGAAAAGTGGTTTCCTTTGCCTCCATTCAAGGAGCTGGGGACAATGCCAGGGTGCCCAGGGCAGGATGGAGTTTTGGGACAGCCTCATAGAGATCTCCTTCAGTTTTATAAAAATTGTTCAGGTCTAAGTCCAAGTCTCAAGCATCAAGCTCACATTTGTGTTGTCTATAAGGACAAATGCCAAATGACTTGCTCGAACAAGATATACGTTGCCTGGGGGCCAACCCATTACAGTGTGGAGTGGAAGGGAGTTTGGCTGATGTTGAAGGATCATGGCTTAATTTTTTCCGAAATGTTCAGTCACCCAACTAGAAAACTGTTCTGGAACTCACTGTGTATGAATGTTGACTTGTTCTATTCTTTCCAGAATTAATCTTTCACCCCTTGGGTTAGAATCAAATACCAGCAGCTCTCGTGAGGTAAATCTGCTCACAAATGGCTTCCCTAACACTGAGTATCAAGTCCAAAGCCCTCTCGCCCTCCCCCATGACCACAAGGTGCTGTCTACCTGGCTCCAGGCACACGGGCCTCCTTGTCTTTGCTTGAATACACCAAGTCC